>NC_132883.1:12369128-12507538 GCF_030463535.1 Salminus brasiliensis
GACACCTCCCAAAAGAGAGACTCCACTCAAATTCACTCAGTATATCCTTATGTTGAAGTGTGTTAAAAACATTTCATCTGAGAGGAATTCAGGATTTCCCCCAGCTGCTGTGAAACACTCACACATGTAACATCAGCTAAACTCACTGTCACAAATGATAAACACTGCAGTTTTAATTGCAATCATAATATCATGCATGCTGTGGTCAAATGTTTGTGGACTTCCCCTTTAATAAAAGTTCATTTAAGTTCCACCAATTGCCCACAGCTTTTCTAGTCCCTGTAGAGAAGTGCTGCAAATAGAATAGGACTCTCATTAATCTATTTGCACCCTGCCTAATGCCAGGTGAGGCACATTGAGCTGTGGGGCAGTGGAACTGTGTTCTTGGGAATAATAGGGCTTCATCCAATACTTTTGGGATGAGTTGAGAATGGGTTGGAGGGGTGATCATCCAAGATCCTAACCTCAGTAATACAAGCCTTCCAGGAACAGTAGCTTCAAGGCTCGACCAGCCATCCCTCAAAATCCATGGAAGACAAGCGTCCAGGCTTTTTTCTGTCCTGCACCAAATTGGTGGAACGAGCTTCCCCTGGGTGTCCGAACAGAAGAGTCACTCACTGTCTTCAAACACAGACTGAAGACCCAGCTCTTCAGAGAATACTTGGGTGAATAGCTGAGTGATCTCCATGTTGTGTTTAGTAGTGTCTAAACTTAGAGGCATCTTTGATTTTTTGCCTATTCAAACTAGCTGAGGTTTTTCTTGGGTAAACAGTAAAGCACTTTTGTAAGTCGCTCTGGATAAGAGCCTCTGCTAAATGCCTTAAATGTAAATGTAGAGACAGTTACTCCAACAAAAGCAGGATGAACTCTCTTTAATAGCCTTTATTTCAGAAAAACAACGGAGCAGCTGTCCCAATACTTTGTGTCCTTTAGTGTGCACGTCATTCACTACACTTCTGCACATTCTGAAGCATAAATAAAGATCATGATTTAACATATTGCAAATAGTAATAAACAGTGTGTAAAAGTCACGACACTAAGTGTTATTTTTAATATTATGTTACAATCAGAAACATAAAATGTGCAGAAAATACTGGAAATAGCCCTGATTCCAATATCACCTCTACAAAGCTCTTGATTTTTGTCTCACGGACGCTGGATAAAGTAGTATTTGAGCAGAATCAACCTTTGAAATGATGAACAGTTAGACAGCAGAAGCAATCCAGCTGATTCTGATTAAGTAGTATTGGGTGGGATGATTTGAAGTGTCACTGGGGGGCAGCAGTGCCACGAAAACATAGTGCTATAATTACAGACCTTCATTTACAGAAAATCTTCAATCTTATTTTTGGCCTTTTTCACCTTTCAAGCTTCCTACATGAACGTTCATGCAAAGTTAACAGGGTCTTTCCATCTCCTGTAAAGCTGCCATTGTGGTGATTCGAGGTGTTTGCGCCGACACCGGCAGCACATTTAATAAGGTCTGACCCGGCCGTTCTCTGAGAGTACATTCCCACATTAGCACAACAAAAACCTGCATTTGTTGAGTTAGACATTTTTATTTAGACATTTGTTTATACAGTTCTGGCACCGTCATTTCATAGAAAGATAATAAACTGTTGGACTATTTACAGGTCAGTGACACATAAGAATAAAATATATAACACAGACTAGCATTCACATACTTTCATCACAATCATCAGAACAAATATTTACACCATGTCCATGTATGCTTTTCAAGATACACAGCTGACCAATGTGAATCACTACACTTTATGATTCCAGACCTATCTAGACATCTGTTAATGTACAAACACTACATATATTCATGTCAGAACACTTCCAAAATGCCCTTCATGACCGTACTTTCATAGTCCTCCAAAGCCCCTTCATGTGCCTTCACCCTCTTTCCCCACGCAGCCCTTGGCCCTCAAACGATGAGCCAGGTGCTTTTTGCTTCCTCGCCCTTCGCTCTCTGCCTGTATCTTTGTTTCTTTAAATACTTCATCCACTCGTACGCGTGATCTTGCCTTTGAGATCCACACAGCAGTCACTTCTGGTCCTGCGCACTTATCAGAAGAGTGCTTATTCCGAATTGTGTGTATAGAAATGGATTAAGTCTTCAGACAGATAACTTTTGTTTCTGGAAAGTCTATGGTACCACAGCAGTCCTGAAAGGGCCTCATCCATCTTCCACACCACCATGTCCAGTCCAGCGGGTGGGGTTCAGGGGGTTTTAGAAAGCCTTTCCTTTGCTGGTACAGAGCTCTTTGAGCTGATTCAGGTCTGCTGTCCTCACAGCTCAGTGTGTTTGACAGACGGCTCTAGTTTTCTGGACAGTGCGGTCAGAATGAGTTTGAACTTGTCGTATCGTTCTGTCTGGTTCACAGCAGCCCCTCTACTGCCCCACAGCAGGCGGAGCTGGAAGTCTGTCTTCAGGATCTCCAGCATGTCCTCATTAGGGCGAAAGTCTACAGGGAAGAAAACGGAAAGGATATTAAGAGCTGTTTGATGGTGCAAGTGTTTACAAATCTGCAAGTTTCCTATAGTTGAGTGCTGAATGTGGTGGTGTGTCTTAGTTGGAATCACAGTGGTGGTGGTAGTAGTAGTGGTAAGCCAAGAAGGCTTGAACACAGAACCAGTGATGCAATGAAACAACTGTCAAAGTTCAACACCTTAAAGACCCAACTAATGCCACATGTCTACACTCACAGAAGTATGTTGTTGGCTATTGGTTTTACACACAAGGTACATTCTGACTTGGCCACGCCTACAACTCATTTTATTGGCCACTGACAGTTTGGGGCTTCGGAGTGCATTTCCGGGGCTTGGTGATGAATTTACGTGTCTAATGTTTGGCAGTGCAATCTTAATTAATAAAACACACCCCTTTCCTATTGGCTCCTGGCACCATCTATTTGCATACTGGGCGTGTCTCCCTCCCTGACCCACCATCAATGTGTAGCTGTTTCCCTCAAGGTACCTTCTTTTGGGGATGCAGTTATGTTTTATATGATTCTGAGCTGTTATGCCACACTTTCTCTTCTAGTGAGTCTGGCTTTATGTAGGCTGACTACTGCAGTGACCAATAATGCAGAATTATGCCATCAGCATTCATTAAGATAATATGCAAGTTAAAAGTAGTTCAGCAAGGTCTTTACATTTTTAAGGTGAACGCTACTACTTTGAGTTGGACTGGCCAAACTTAGTTGTGTTTCTGTCAAACAAGAGATTTGTGTAGTTCCAAAAAGACAATAGCTAAGCAGTAAGCAAGCAGTCATTTCTGGTGTTTCCATTACTGTAATTGGTCAGTTTAACAGTTGTGGAGATTATCGTTATCACAATATTGTTCCACATCCCTCAGCTCTACAATCAAGGTGAGCAGGTTTCTCCAAATGCCAGAGTGCCTCCCTAATCCTCAACTACTGGTCTTACCCTGCAGGACGCGCTGAGCGTTGTAGGAGTAGGTGTCAGCGTTTCTTGCAACAGCACGGGCCTCCTCTAGATGGCGCAGCATAATCTCACAGCCCTGGTCGTTGCTTTCCCACAGCTCCATGCCCTCAAAGGCAACTGCAGGTCTTTCCATCAGGGTGAGGAGAGGCATCAGCAGGGGCACAGTGGCGCTGCTCAGTGGAACCTCCGCTGCAGAGAGCAAGAGAAGCCTGTTCAGTTCCTGAAGCTCAGTAAGGATTGGCACAGTCATGTCGACTTGCAGACAATGGTTCTAAAAATGAAATGTTCTGCAGCAGAACTGTCTTAAAGGTGCTCAAGAATGCACTTATACAGTATTTTAAGTTGTTTGTTGATGTAGAAAATGTGTTTTGTAAAAAGTATGTGGCCAAAAAATGCTCAAATGCATTTTTACAAGCCTATTTACAACCCTGTTACAACCCTCAAAATGTAACACAGGCTTTTGGAATTTACAGCTCTGTTTTGGTGCTGCTGGATTGACTTTCGAATAAAGTCTTTGAGGTTCATTGTATGTCACCTCCACGTATCGAACTCAACTTTGCCAGCGAAAAATACAGCTTGCCATTCTAGGGCACCTTAAGAGTTGGTTGTTTTTGGACAAAGGTGTGCTGTTAAATGCAGTAGTGAGGATTCTGTGGAACAATGAGGAAAACAATTGTGGAAATTAGATTTTTCACTCAACTTTCACTTTAATGATCTAAACTGCAGTCCCATTCATTCATGTCTGTGGATATTTATAGATGTGACAGGCACATGATGTACTACAAAAGACACACTTACCACTCCCTTCATACAGCCCTTTATAGAACGGCTTGAGAGATTTCTCATAAATGATGGCGGTCTGTGTGTATTTCCTGCGTAACGTGGTCCATGTGTGATCCAGTCTTGTGATCTGTGAGCAGAAGGAAGATCAGAAAGACGTCAGCCTATTTCCAACAGTCTTATCACTAACCGAGCATCTGTGTCAATCTTTCTGTTTCTGTGTCCAATTTAGCTCAGCTTGTCTGTGGCATAGAGGAGGGGGTTGCTGAGTGTGTGCTACCTGAGGCATGTCCAGTGCTTTCATTATAGAGGAAAAGGCATAAAGGTCTCCCATGGAGTCTTTCAGTTCCAGGGCGACCAGTATGATCCGGTTTAGTGTGGCCGCTCGCTCGTCCAGACTGCCTGTACACCCCAGGATGTCCACGGCAACCCCAATCGCCATGGTATTATGCCTGTATTGAATAAAGATATGGAGAGAAAGATGTATGTGATGTATGTAGTGTTGACGAAATTTCACATGATATTAAAGCTGTACAAGTCTAGCAAGACTAACTAAACGAGTCAAAGGTGACCTGATTTTTAAACTCACTACTGCATGAAGTTGAAGATATATATTTTTTTAAATATTAAAACAATAAAAAAGAAAAAGGGCCTAAAGCAAAAGGTTGGGGTCCCTGCATGAAGGTAAGCTTCTTTACAGACAGTGTAATGTGTGCTTGCTTCCAAAATCCACTCCCTGTGTCACTGGCTACTATGCAAGCCCAAAGCATGACTGACCACCCCAGTGCGTAACATTTGGAGATGTTTTCTTTTCATGAAATTATGCACCTTTTTTTTCCAAAAAGTTCTACAGTAGAACAGTGCACCATCTGCTGAATCTTCCTGAAGGTCTTTTGTAGGGGGGGAGGGGATGATTTGCAGTTGCAGCAATCCTATTAACATCTCTCTCTCTCTTCCAGATCTAAATCTGACCTCCATTGTTCCTGTTAACTGCTATTTCTTAAGCATGAGAACTGAGGAAACAGTTCTCTTCAGCTCTTCTAGCCTATCAGCTCTTCTAGCCTAGTGTCTTCTAGGCATCTGATTTGCTTATTTGGACCATGCCATCAGCATTGGATGATTTGGGAGGAGACTGCAGAGAGAGGAGAGAACTCAGAGGAACTTTGGGCTGGAGTTTAAGTGGCTTTTGCTTGTGATAGGAAGACAGGAATGAGAGATAACGAAGTAAAAAAATGGAGGAGACGTGGTGGTGGAGGGTGAACAAGGTAGAGATGGTATTTATAAGACGTGAGATTGGGAGACGGGGCTTCAGGCATGTTCCTTCTCCAAAAAGTTTTCTTTTTTCAAAACATCACTTAGGAGTCAATGATTGTTGTTCTGAGATTGGCATCTCCTGGCCTTTCCTTACGAGAACTGTGAGCCACAGTCCTAACAAGCTAATTAAGGTCTAAGGCCTTGTTAAAAGAGATCTGAGATCTGTGAACTGTCACATGTGCTCCTTTCCTATTTTAACTCTATAACTGCAAACCTAAACATCTTTTATAGATCAGCTCACTTTCTACTCACTTAACCATTCACAGCAACAGATACTTAATAGTGCCCAAACTTTTGCATGCCACTGTGTGTGTGTGTGTGTGTGTGTGTGTGTATATATATAATGACCAAACACTGATTATTTGGTGTATCTGCGTCAGCTGTGGTGGAGACTGATGGCATACTGTTTACCTTTCCAGGAGATCCTGACGGAGTTGCCTTCCATGAGGAAGGGTCACCAGCTCCAGCCCGGAGGTCACACCCATCTGACCTTTCATCTCCTCGGAAACATTCAGTACCCTGGCAACCTGGAAAGTGCACACACAGCACTGTGAACCAATGTTCTTGCAAAAGACTACAAAGAGATGTTGTGGGTTAGATTCCATCTTATTTTCTCATTCATATATTTAGTGTGGAGGCGTGTATAAATAACCCGTCTGTGATCTAATTTACAAACGTCCAGACAAACAGCCTCAGACAGATCACCTTTATGTGAAAACTGGACACCAGTCATGAGTTACAAAGACACTTCTTTGTTGCGACACTGTTTGTGATCTCAAACAAATTGTAGTGATTGCTCCTCATTTAGCCCATGTTCTCTGACCTGGACCCTGCCACCATTCTAGACTCCACCAGACTGGCAGGAAGAACCAGTCCTTAACTTACTGCCTGAACAAGCCAGAGTCACATGGAAAATGCTAATTATGGACCTGTCACTACTGATTGTATTCAAGCTGTGGGTGTGGATGGGTGGTTTATTCTTTGCCATTTCATTAGAAGATGCTTGGAAAACCCTGGTTTGTGGGTTGCCCCAAGGTTTTCACGGTCAGAGAGCAGCGTTTTCTCAGTAACCCCGATTCCAACAGGTTCAACTCTCTGCATCTAAAGGTAGATTAAACACATCACTGTCTGAGGTCTGAATCTCTAGTTGTGCACTGGAGCTACAGTAATGTTTGGCACTGTATTACAGTATCTGTCTCCTACATTTGCATATGGTGCATGGCCAAAAACATGTTTTTCTGTCCAAATCAGTCATTTCCAATTCTCAACCACTAATTAGGACTCCCCCTGTTACATATACTACCAGCACTGGGAGGGTGAAGGATAGCATGTGCTTCTTCTGAGGCATGTGAAAACAGCCAGCCACTTTTACTGCATATGAACTGCTGCTAACACAACCTCATTGGACAGCTGAACGTGCCTGGAGTAGAACTGCCAACTCTGTTAGATCAGCTAACAGATGCACACATTGCCTAGCATTGTGCTGAGTGCTGAAGCTGAGGGACCAAGACAGAGTAAGGCCAAATAGGCTCCTTGGACTCCCAGCCATGGATGGATGTGGCATTGCTGGAGATTTGTAAGCATTTTCAAGGTTAAAATAAAAAAGGAACGAGTAAAAACTTATAAGCTTCCATCACTTGTTAGCTACATTAGCCATTAGCTTGTGACAATGCAAATGGGTAAAAAGCTGACTTCTAGGCTGACTGCTTACAGCTGAGGTAAGTGGAAGTCTATTTTAATGATGTCTTGTAAGCATACCTCACAGTCTGCTTGCAGGATGTGCTTAGCGATGGTCTTGGGGTCCTGACTGACCAGAAGTTCTTTGGCTTTCTTCAGAACAGACATCTCCAGTGGCTTATTCTCTGACGGCAGAAGCCTAAAGTCATTGTCACCTGGTCTGAATGCGGAAATCGTCTCAAACACAGGCCTCCGGAAACCTTTAGCCTGATCTTTTTCTACTGCTTCTCGGTCTACCCAACTTTGCTCTCTGTCCTCCCCCTCTTCTTCCTCCTCACTGCCGTTATCCAGGGCCTCGATAGCATGATGGTAGGAGCTGCGGTCCAGCTTGGCGCTTCCACCACTATTCCTTTGCTCCTCGTCCGTCTTCAGGCGTTCTACATAACCGTTAGCGTTCACCTGAAGGCTGTTGATCTTTTCCCATTCAGCAGGGCTGCAGGGGCTCAGTTCACAGTAGCTCAGCTCTGGACTGGCCGGGGTGGCTGACTGCTGTTGTTGCTGGGGAGAAGGCCTTTGCTTCTGGGGCTTCACTGGAGGTACTGGAGGAGCCAGGGGCTGCAGACGTGGAGAGCGAGGAATCCTCGCGGAGGGCACTTTGCTGGGCTTAGGGGGCGGCTTGGGGCACAGCTGGCTGTCAGAGCCCCGGATAGCCTCACCCGGCTGGGTCTCAAAGGCCATTCTGCGGGGAACCGTAGGGCTGAGGGCAGGTTCACTGCCAGTTCTGAACACTGGAGACTTGGAGCACGACCGTGTCTCCATATGGTGGGCCTGGGCCTGCGGTCTGGAGCCTGGAAGCCAAAGAAGACACATGAATAATTCATGATATCGTATTTAAATATTTATCATCATCACTGACAGCCCTTTATAGACACTCTGATTTGAGTGTGTGTGTGTGTGTGGGGGGGTAGGTATGCATTCAAGCTCATGTGCTGAGAAGAGTTTGAATTGAAAGGCAAAAATTACAGCTTCAAGCTTTGACTCAAAATGCAAAACTCCAAATGACTTCCCACTCTCCAGCCCTGTCAAATGGAAAGACGTGAACATTGCTCCTGTTTTTCTTCCATTCTAATTCCCCCCCTGCAGAAGCTTCCTCCTCCAAACAATTACATAGCATTCAAATTCCATGTCTCACTTCACACATCAGATTCTCGACAACTGAAAGTGAACTTTGTGTTGACTTTGAGGAAAAATACTTTTGCCGAGCTACAGAGTGAACATGCGAGAAGGAAAATAGCTGGTTTTCAAGGCTGTCAGTGCAGCAGAGCATCAGAGAGGGAGCGTGACAGCGCATCAGTGAGGATGAAAGTGGACGTTAGCATGCTCACCCAGCGGAAGGAAGCTTTCGGACTGATGGGTCTTCAGCGTGCCTCTCCGCTCCTGAACGTGGTTCAGACACGCCGGCTGGCTCCCGCACTTGTCTTTGGTGCTGTGAAGGACAAACCTGGATCAGTTAGTCTCAAGGTCTCTCTGAAAACAGAAAGCTTCTGAACAGTCTCGGAGAGGCTAGCATTTCTACACTGTGCATGTGTGTGGGTCTTCTGTTCAGTAGAAGCTTGTAATTTCGTTGGGATATTTTTTGTCATGGTTTGTTTTGGCATTTTTTTGCATCATGTTGGTTTTTCTTTCTTCAGCTTTACTCACTGACACACACAGGCACGCACGGGTTATCCCCTCCTTAGCCACAGAAAGATTTCTTTTCTTTAGGGGTAGACATGTACTTATCTCGGCTGGCTTAACATTAAAACAACACATTCTGAGATCACACAGGACTTCAGTTCTTTTAGTTCCTGTGTGATCTTTTTCACATCACACTTACAGTACACTTGCCAAGCGCCTAGTTCTCTGCATACTTGCCACACCGGCTCTGGGTATGGCAAGTGGTAAGGCTGTAAATCCCTGATTCAGTGTTTCCATTTGATTATGATTCTTTAGGAACTGATTTAGTGAAATAAAGTTTCCCCACAATTTGAATCTAATCATTAATTACTAATTATTTGTAATAAATGGAAATTCTTTGTAAAGGTACATTACATATGCAAACGTGACTGGAGTTACTTTTTATACAGGTAACGAATGTGACGCAACAAGATTTTTCTATGGGGGTTTTGTTTTTACCATAGGGTTTATAAAAACAGCAGAATGCACAAAATAAAGCAGGTTATTAACTGAATATTGAACTGGTGCATTTTATAGAGATATACTATATGGACAAGTTTTCTTCCAAAATCAAGGGTATTAAAAAGGGTTTATCCTGCTTTTGTTGGAGTAACTGTCTCTACTGTCCAGAGAAGACTTTCTACTAGATTTTGGAGCAATGCTGTGAGGATTTGGTTGAATCAAAAGCATTAGGTCAGAATGTTGGATGATCATCACCTCACCTTAACCCGCAACTCACTAACTCCTTCCAAAGGAATTGGATGGAGCACCACCATTCCAGAGAACACAGTTCCACTGCCCCACAGTTCAATTCCTCTCCAGCCTACATCTGGCATTAGGCATGGTGCCAACACCATTGTTCAAGTCATCTGCTCCAGAGAGTCTAATTCTATTTACAGTTCTTCTGTACTGGGACTAGACAAGCTGTGTTTGGATGCAACTTAAAATAGCTGAATGCATTCATTAGAAAGGGAGTCCAAGAATATTTTAAGATGTAGTGTAGTACCACTTTTCCTTTTTTTTTGATACTGATTGAAATCTGTAGTATTGTCTAATACAGAGTGTAAAAACCTTGAGCATTGCCTGATGATTATTGGCCCGATGCAGCTGAGCTGTTTGAATGGCAAATTTAATTGGAGCGAGCATCTTAAAGCAGGCCGTCATGCAAACTACTCAAACACTCTACTATCCCACAGGAAGAAATACACAGTAAACAGCAGGACATTACAGTGTGTGTGTGTATGTGTGTATGTGCTGTTAAAAATTCATTACAGGATTGGATCAGATTTATTCTTTTTCATCTCCCATATCTGATTCTGCATTTTCAGCTAACAGTGGTCGGATACTGATTTATTGAATTTCATTATGATGTGTTTTGTCACGGTTGTGTAAAAGCAATAAGCCACACAAGGCTATGCATTAGTATGATGTTACTATGATTAAGGGGCCTTGGATACATTGTCAGGCTGACTTATTGCTTTCATAAAGGGGTACTATTAGAAGATATAAGATAATATCAATGTATAATAAATAATTTATTTTATTATTAAAAATAGCTGTGATAAACAATTCTTGTGTCTAGCAATGCAGTTTGTTAACCATTGGCTACTGTTGTCAACCAGCATACAAAACGCCTCCATTACATTTAATGCCTCACGATGCATAAAAACCATACATCAACCGTCATTATGCATCGATGCATTTTCACACCCATAATAACTGGTGGGACCGGGAAGCAGGTGAAAGTACGATTTGAACTCATTCCTTACCTAAGCAGGTTCCCACGGCCGAGGGTGTGATCGGGGACATGTCCGTTCATGATGTTCAAGCTCAGTCGCTTGGAGCTCTGGTTCTTCCTCTCTCTGTGGCCGGCCTCCACACGTATAGAGCCCACTCCATACTTTTCCTCCAGGCACCTGAGCGGCAGGGCCCTGTTGATGGGCTGGAAGATGATGGCCCCCACTACCTCAGAGACAGGCTGACGATTGCCAACGTAGTATCTGACCAGAGCGGGAACACTGTCAAAACCCTCCTTCTCGAACAGGTACTGCACGCGCGAGTAGGCCTCATTCATGGCCACCACCTGCTTGTTGATTTTGAAGTGCTGGGGGCTGTTTTTCCACTGGCAGGTCAGAACGTAGTTCCCCGGGCTGGACAGAGAGTCTCGGATCAGGAAGTCACCATCGCGCTGGACCAAGTTCTCAGCCACCTGATGAACAATCGCACATAGAGAGGGGTGTTGGACTAACTTGAAGCCAGTGGTTTCCGAAGTAATTTCATATTTGGATGGGAAATACTAAATTAAGTTACTAGTTACGAGTATTAACCTTTGTAATTAACATAAACTGAAACATACAAAGATAACAAACAAATACATACATAAAAAAAAATAGATTTTTTATGTTTTGTTTTGTAAAAGTATACAACAAATTTGTTATATATTGTATATGTATTTTAATATATATTAATGAATATATTTTTATAAAAAATATTTTAATGTATTTTATAACAATGATATCAAAAGGGGTGTCTTCACTTTTTTTATTTACACAGTTTGCAAAAGGCCAGAACTTGATAATCTTAAGATTTGGGCTTAGCCAATTAGATCTTTAGAAAGTAAAAGAACTTTAAGATTGAATCTAAACCAGTAATATACAAGTAATCCACAAATTATACAAATGCAAATTCTAGACTCTTGAGCAATAACCCCCCAACCCAAATATAACACACCCTGTTTAGCCAATCAAGAACTTCTGAAGGCAGTAAGTAGTTAAATCTGATGGGGTGAATTAGGTTTGTGATATAGCTACTATATAGACTCTTCAGAAGCAAGGTTGGAGACCACTGCTCTAAAGAAGGTATTGTTTTCCTGGGAAGTCCAGTTAAAAGAGCATGACTATAATCAATTCTACTTAAAAATCCACACACCCAAGGTTTCTGCATCACTCTGAGATCTCTGAGGCCAATCTTTAGCAGATTTTCTCAGATATGCTATATATTGGAATTTAAAACTACACAGATTTTATACCTTAGGTTTGGCATACAAAGAAAAGATGTGCAAGATATCCTAAAAAATATGTGAATTATGTATCCTTTATTGATACAGTATTTGACCAAATTGCACAAAGACTGTAATAGGAACTTCTAATGCTATACATGATAGATTTTTTAAGCTTGTTTTTCACGTGAGCGTTGAACATACAGTCACTGTCACACAAAAACCCTGATATCTCTATAACGGCAACTTTACAGATGAAGGGACACAATGAAAGGGACAAAAAACTAAAAAAAAGTTAAAAGCAACAAAAATGGAGATACAAGGATTCTGCATGACAACGACAACATGCTTTGTTTAACGGGTACAAAAGCAGGGACACCACCAGTGACCAAAAAGCAAACATTTAGTGCTGCTGGGTTTAATTGGTTTTCGACAAAGGAAGCGATTAAGCTGTCACTGAAGGATTTAACATACTTGACCTTTGGTCTTTTACGTGACACAGGGACACACTGGCTCTCTGTTTTGGCTTTTTTAAAGTAATCTCTATTTCTATGTACTTTTGATTACTGAAACTCTTTATATGTTTATTCAGGATAAAAAAAGAAAAGGCTCTACTGAGCTGCCCTGGGTATCAATAGCAGCAGGACCTGTAGTTTTCAAGTGTGGTCAAGATCTCTACGCTGTTCACACTGAGGTTGTTCAAAGCAGCTGTTCTCAGACATAATTTACGTACTGATTTATGCTGCACTGATTTATCTACGCTATGCTGTTCAACTAGTTCACTTTTGTAATGCAGGTTTCTACTTGCCCAGTGGCACGCAATTTTAATGTTAGGCTGGAAAAAAGACTCATTTCCTTGTCAGCAGCAGGGACTCGCGCAGCATTCCCAGAAAGTTCCAGCCTCCTTTTTTGAGATCAATCAAAAATCATTATGCCTGCCATTTATAGAAAGGGCAACAGGCTCCGTGAACGGCTGCCTTCCTTTTCCCCCAGTCTGTTGTTTGTTTGATCAGCCTCGGCTGAGCAGGTCTGACTCGTTCCTGTTGAAAGTAGCCTGATGTTGTGGCTAAATATGACCTTCGGTGCGGCCCACGTGCTACCAGGGGCTTTGTGAGGCGAATAACGTGTAATTCCAAGGTGTGTTTCACGCTCAGGAGCTCTTCTTACAAACTGTTGATTGACACCGTGCACAGAGACATGTCCATCTTCATGAACATGTCAAAGCTTTTGAGACATTTAACCCCTCAAACTCCTCAAGCTTGTTCTTTTGGTAAATACTATACTGAGACTACCATGTTAATATTATTTTGAGATGCATTTTGAGAAGTCATTAGTATATTTTCTCAATATATTGAGATTTCCTATTATTTGGAGATATTTTCTTTAAATATATTCTCATTTTAAACGATTTCTTAAACGACATTTTGAGATTTATTCTCAATATTTTGAAATGATCTGATTATTTTTAAATGGATTTTCATTATGATCATTATTATCTCAATCTAAGATGATTTCTCACTATTTGAAATGCTTTCTCATTATTTTGAGATACTTTCTCATTATTTTATGAAACTTCCACTTTGAGATATTTTATGCTTTTGAAATAAATAAAAAATATTTTAAGTTGTGGGAATGGGCTTCCATCTTTCATAGACCAATCAAAATGACACAATTCTGCTCTTACCCTAAACATAGCTGATCCAGCTGATCTGTCCACAAGGTTAATACAGCTGAAATGTAATGGAAGTCTATGGCACCCAAAATCTTTTTGTGTGACATACATTCTAATTCTTTGGTTTGCAGTTGAGCTTCAGTGTTAATCTAATACATTTACACTCTCATAGATAAATGTGCTACAGAGTTGTTGTTGTTTTTTAGCAATGCCATTAAGTCATTTGTGGTTCCGTTAAGAACCCTTTACGTAAAAAGAGATATATGTGTGAAGAAGTCCTTGTAAATGCTCTTTACCAGATGAAAGGTTCTTCACATTCACAGCTCTTTTACAAAAATGGTTCTTTATGGAACCAAAACACCTTCTATTGCACCGCTCAGAGAACCCATTTTTATTTATTTACTACAAAAACATCATAGCTCAACTGCAAAACTAAAGAAGCTACTTTCAGACACCAAACATCTCCTGGCTAATCAACCATTTTTGGGAAAAGGGTTCATTGTTCAGGGTTTAGCTGGATGTGTGCTCATACCCAGACTTCAGTACATTTAGATCATGCATGTTTAGCATGTAAGCAACAGCCATGTGGGCTCTGAAAGTTACTAGCGCTTGGCCATTATATGATATATGGTATAGTGTTACACAGACACTATATGTCAGGGCATCTGATGACAGTTTTTCAGCACTGACCAATGAGAGCTGGCTTTAATGAGCGTGCTGAGAGATGGATCACCATGTTCATGGCTCATAGTCAAGTCCTGCAAACCAGCGTGGGAAAGAACAGAGATTGGGCACAGCCCCCAACCTGCCATGTGTTTTTGTAATGGCTCTGAGCGAGGCCTGCTTTGGATAGGCATTGTAGCAGACTTAATTGCAACTGGCTTATCTTAACACCTTAACCCTTATGCTTTGCTAAGACTGCTTAGATTTGCTCATTGGGTCCCACAGATCCCAATGCAGTATGTGTAGTAATAACAATAGTACTCTATTTTTGTTCTAAATCCAGGGTTGACGTCTCAACCCTATATTGAATATTAAAATATTTCATAGTACATTTTATCTGCCATACACATCGGCCAGTGTATATTTCTACTTTTTGCTATATAATTATTTTTATGAAAAATGGAATTCTTATGGAATTAAGAAAACCTACTAAAATGTCTGAAGTCTCTTAAACAGGACAACAGGCTTAATTCCTTAGATATGTCTTTCGGTTTTACTAAATAGTCCTGAAGAAAGGTTGTGGAAAAACATGCACTTCAAAACCACAACTGTACACTGAAGCTCTTAGTCCATTTGGTGTGTGTTCCTTTTTAAATGTGGCTCTACCAGTTCTAGGCAGGTTTGTCTCCTGTGAACTGACTAAAGTTCAGATTCTGTTTCTGTTCTCAGTTTGTTGCTACATTAACCATTAGAGCCTAATGTGGCAGTTGCTGGGGACAGGAAATGAACCCTGGTCTTCCAGCTTAACTGGGCCTAGCAGCACCAGCCCTGTGGGTGATGTACTCAGCAACCAAACTGAACAGTAGCAGTAAGGCATAACCAGAGTCAGAGGTTTTTAATAGCTAAAGTGTAGCTACCATGGCAGGACTGCATCCTTCTGCACTGGAACTGTGTCAAGGATGGGCTGTAGCAAACACAGCCACATGTCTTTATTTCATTATGATTTTTCACAAAGAGAGCGAATGTTCCTCTGCCAGAGAGGAGGCATGACTCCAGAGCAGTGCAATCACTCCATCCAGGCAGGGAGAAAACAGCAGTGAAATTCAGCACTTGCTTACAGACATAATCCAGTAGCTTCAGTTCAGAGATGTTCTTCTACATCTACTGAGTTCTCCTACAGCATCATATCACTGTCTTGCACGTGAAGAAGGGCTTGCTAGCCCCTTGAGTTTGTTTACGGTATTCATTGTAAAACTTTATTTAGCAACTATTATGAATTATTCACTAACCAGTTTGCAAAACCATCTCCATTTGCCCAAATTTTATTTTTTGCACAATTTTTAAACACAACAGCTGACCTTTACAATGCTCTTCTGAAAAGCTAGGTTTGTGTAAGTTGTAGCTATGTAGCTATGATTTAATGGTCATGAATCAAGATTTGAAGTGTAGGCCAGCATATATACCACTGAAGTCTCGTTAGACCAGGCAAAATACTCCAATATCCATTCTATCCTCTTAAGCATCTTCCTTAATGGTTTTAATAAGTAGTACCTTTAATTAGTAGAACATTAGCATTATACGAAAGTTCTTCAGAACTTAAAAATGTTATAAAATGTCTTCAAAATATTTATTCACTTTAAAGAACCCTTCATCTAAATGTTCTTTAGGGAACCAAATATGGTTCTTCTTTGGCTACAAAGAAACCTTGTTGGCCCATTGTTTTTAATAGTGTGGAGTTGAGAACCAGTGCTCAACAGATACCAGCACAGAGACACACAAAACACACCCAGCAGTTATTCCCTATATCTAGCTGTCCATCTTTTCTCAGATCATCCAAATCTAGGTTTCACTACAACCCCCCCACCCGCCCTCTGCCCTCACCCACATGCCCATGTGAATGTACCTGTCTGGGGATGGCTCCGTGGTACCAGGCGTGGCTCCGTGGTTCTTCACTGCACTGCTTCAGTTCCTCCTCTAACTCTCTGCGCAGCTTTTCCGGAGCTCCATCCATGATGTACTTGTCCCGGGAGAACTGCACATAAATGGGAACAAGAGAGTCTTTCAGCGCCCTCAGAGCCATGCTCATGCCGTGCACACCGCATGTGTGTTCCTAGCAGAAAACATCACTTCACGCTTCTCTCCTGCTTGCCTTTCATTAACTCTCTCCCTCTCGCGCTCACTCTCACTCTGTTCTTTTGTCTCTACAAGCCTTCCTCTGTCTCTCCGTCACTTTCTTTCTCAATGTGTTATTGGCTGATGGACGTACCTGTCCTGTTCTGAAGGCTGATCATTTCTCTGACACAAAAAAGCTCCTCCCCACTTTTTTCTGTCCTGGAAACTCCTAGCATATCACAGACACGGTGTGTGGTGTGCCCTACCCTTACCTGCAGACTCACCAACTCGCTCTTTCCGGTTCTGCCGTCTGACTCACCCTACGCTTTCAGTGTTTCATTTCGGGGGGAAAAAAATTAACAGGAGGATTGTGTAATAATCCAGGGGCTGAAAGGGAATTACATTATCAATGGACTGTTTACAGGAAATCAGTGTGTAGGCCAGAGCCAATGGGACCTCATTATCCTGGTCTCTATGAAACATGACCCTTTATTAAAATCAATGGGATTCTGTCATTTTAACAAACTCTGTTGGCCTATCATCGAGAGATTTGCGATTTGATTATTGGTAAACTCACAGCCATCCACAGTCAGAATGCCCAAAGAGATGGCCCTCCCTCTCCCCCTTCAATACGTGAAATGCTAGTCAGTGTGGGCATCTAGTAGCTGTTCAAACAGAACTGGCAGTTGGTGCTCTCCTCCAAGCGTGTTCACTGTCCAATAACTTTACTTTAGTGGCAGTTTGAAAATATGGGGTCGGCTGGCTTCATGTGACTCAGAGGAAGCACATGCAGGCATCATGTGATAAGGGAAATCCTAGCTACTGAGTAAGAATTATAAGTGACTAAACTGGGATAAAAAAAAACGTATCACATTGCTGTTTATGCTTTAATGTATTAGATAACCAAACCAAATCAAGGATCTGTCAACAACAATGATCAAACGACGACACCACATAACAGTTCTGTATCAGACAGGCAGGACTTACTTACATGAAGAGTCACACTCAGGCACCTACACTCAGGACAAGCTCTAACCTGCACAATCACAACAGGTCAAACCCTTCTTACACAAGATAACACTGATCTGAATTGTTTTATACAGTCCCAATACTGCCTAATGAAGAGGCCCTTCCAAACAGGATACAATACATGCCTACATTCAGAGCACTATACCATAGACTGGCCAGTCATAACATTAGCACCACTGATAGGTGAAGTGAAAAACACTGATTATCTTCATGTACAGTGGCATCTGTCAAGAGGTGGGATATATGAGACAGCTAGTGAACAGTCAGTTTTCCAAAGCAGGAAAAAATGGGCAAGCTACATTGACAAGAGCCAAATTGTGATGGTTAGATGACTGGGTCAGAACATCTCGAAAACATCAGACAGGTCAGGTGGGTTTTTCTGGTATTCTGTGGTTAGCACCTAATGAGATCAGTGATCCATGGAGGCCCTACCTCATAACTTACAGGACTTATAGGATCTACTGTGGGTTTTTGGGGTGTAAAGGCTGTCGCCTTTAAAGACACTTGCATATAAGATAATACCGCTCAGCTTCACAAAAGCAGTGGAATGTATGAATAAAATAGTTTATGAACAGAGAGAGGCAGAAGAGTTTCTGAGTGTCCGCTGGTCAGTATCACCCAAAGCTATTGATGGAAGCACAAATCCATCAATTACGGATGAGAGGCAGATGACAGACACACTAATTCAACAGTCAGGCCCGGCATGAGGCCGAGATGAATATCTCGAAAAGCAAACTACCCATTTTCGAAGGGAACAATTTAAGCACTTTTTGTCTTCATCCTGTTGGTTAAATGCCTGGAATGCTTGCTATGTGCGGTGCCCAACCTCAGAGACCTGAAGCACCAGCTTTATGCCCAGCACTGCATTTGTGTGCCCTGCGAATGCTCCGTGTGGACCACCGCTTAACCTCAAGCTAAATCCAGCTCCTGAGAGAGGGCCTTCGCACCACTCTGCACTCCGCATTTCAGCAGTTTCCTCCACAGAGTTATACAAATAATAAAGGCAAATAAATGTGACGTAAGAGGAGAGGAAATTGGGGGGAAAGCATGTGCGTGTGCACGATTGCTTGTGTAGTGGAAAATCAAACTGATACCGCAAAGGCCTGTTTGTTTCAGCGGAGGCTTAATGAAGTTCATTCACTCACATGCACTCTCATATTCAGGCACACTTACCAAGCTGGTATATTTCATTAGGCAGACCCATTTAGCAGAGAGTGTCCCTTTAGATTAAAATAGCTTTTATGGCTTTGACAAACTACTGGCTGGTCTGGGTTTGCTGAGGCCTGGCGCCGAGTCTTGTGGTGATGTCACTGATCTAGGACTTTACCGTGATGTTCATATGGGTTTTATGTTCTGCTATAAAAGAGGAAGTGACAACACTAAATACGCACAAACGAAGAGCCTACCGCTAATAACTCACCACATCTCCACCGGGACTGGTGTTACAGGTATAAACAAGTATCTGCAGAATAGCAATGCTAGCATGTTTATATGCTGCCTAAAGTCATCTGACTCAAAGAATGACTCACATGAATCCCTTAGAACTATACAATTATGGTATAGACAAGGATGCAATTTTGGGTTTGACAAGTGGACGGGGGGACTGAAGCCCACATGTACCAATCTGAACGTCAAACTAGGTGAACAAAGTGCGTCCACCAATAGAATGTATTATTATCATAATGTCATGATTTCTAATGTAGTACAACAGGATTAATATGTGATTATGTAATTATTATAAATTAGAACCATCAGCCGTAAGGCTGTTGCTCACTAATGGAGCCTCTGTCCTTAGTCAATGTGTGTTCATACTCAGGCTGCAAATGATAACGTGGTGTCACTGGTGTAGGAGTTATCACCAAAAAAAAGCTATCATGAAGCCACCCCAAGATTACAAGATTGCACTGTTACATTAACCTTCTTTACAAATGAAAGTCCCAATATTTACTGCCAATTTGAAATTAATGTCTGTGTTAAAGGGTTACCTTCATTAAACAGAAAACTCATTGACTCAAAACACACTTAAAATATGCTGCAGAAAAATGGTTTGTTCATTTAACCCAAAAAACAACTAGATTTATTTACGGCAAATACACCAATCAGTCACACTTTATCTTATCCTGCCTAAAACTGTGTACACCAAAACAGCTCTGATCCAAGATGTGATGTTTTGGAGATGCACTGACCATCTAGCCATTGTGTAGCCATCACAATTTGGTCAATATGGCTCAGATCATTATGCCTGTCTATTTTTCTTGTTTCCAACTTCAAGAACTAACTGGCAGTTAGCATAATAACAAGATAACCTCACCTGTCAGTGGTTTTAATGTTATGACTGATCGGTGTAGAACCATTGTTTCACTTTCTATTTGACTTGACTGAGTTAAACTGTTCCCTAAACTGACCCTTGAGCAGATGTCCCAATACTTTTGCCTGTATACTGTATGTTTTAAATCACAGGGAACATTTCTGTTCTTACAGAATACCGACCATCCATGGTAATCAACTATATGCTATAAATGCGATTTAAATGAGATTTAGGTTGAAGACTGTTGTAGTATTCCTTTGGTATATGTAGTAGTATGATTCTGGTAACTGAAAAGCAGATGCTACAGGCCTAACTGGCTAACTGTTACTGTACTAAGACCACTTTACTCTACTTGACATAAAAAGCACCACAAAACACACAAAAAATACACATAAAATCTACTGCTAGCACTAATCACTCTCCCACAAGTGCTGGGCTTCGTAGGCCTTGCTTTCTTGCATGCAGTCATAAGTAAACCATAATGACTCAGATGCCTAAAAACTGCAGGAACTATAATGGAAGATGACACAGGAGAGGAAAAGAAAACGAGGGGTGCTGGATCACAACGGTGAGCTGCAGGGCAGCTGTCAGCTCCCCTTTCTCCTCTATTCCCCCAAGACTGCTACCTCGGGAACGGATGCTGTCAACCATATTAGATCTGTACAGAGTCAAAGCAATGAGCACAGCGACCCTCAACCCCCCATGCTCCATCACAACTGACTGCCCCAAGCCAGGAATGGGGAAATGTCTAGAAATGTGACCTAAAGAGAGAGGAATGGCCGAGCAGACAGCTGAAAAAAGTGTAAATCAGAACAATGGCTTAACATACTAGGAAAGAGGAATACTAGCATATATAGATATATTAAATCTTGTCTTTAGCAGATGATCTTGTCTATGTACAGAGGTGGGAAATGAAGCATTAAGAGTCTTTTCCAATGGCTCTAACTAGTATAATAATGGTGTAACAGGCTTGACAGGGAATCAAAGTATCATCCACTATGCTGTTCAACTGCTTCAATTCTTCCTAGGATTTTGGCTTCCTGTTCATCCACAAATACAAGTAATAAAACAAAATGTTATATTACTTCTTAAATTGTGGCACTGCAGCTCAGGCCAGCCTGAAAAGGAGTGTGTTTATAAGGCAAGTTCACTGCTCTCATTAGCAGCGGTGGGCTATGAGGCGGAGTGACCCACTGGGGCTCATGGTAGTGACAGCACTCCTTGCATATAATGCAAAAACTGTTGGTTTCTGGGGTTAGTTAGTGTTAAATTGACCCAGTTGTTGTGTTATTAGTGGGCCTGTGTGCCATGGGGAGGAGGCTATGTTGGTTCACAGACTGGTAAACAAGAGCTGGGGTTTATTATGGGTGGGTTAGGTTGGGCTCCAGGGTTTTCTACATTGTAGATTGCACCTGTTGTTGAGAGCAAGATAAATAATGTGTTGACAATGAGCAATTTCCCTCCCCCTGGCTCTTCTGTTTCCCTACAATATGATAATGTTATATTATATTCCTCACATTAATCATTATTTTTGCTTTAGCAATACTGTTTATTCACTATAGCTGCACAATCAATTGTATGTTGTATGGTTTTGAGCCAGGTTTTGAAATGAACACATTGTTAGAAGCTGTAATGACTGAACGGGTGAAATTACAGACACACACTCAATGCAAGAACATGAATGTGAATGACAACACACAGGCGATGCACTGCAAACACACCACACAGTTTTGCTTTGCAAACTCAACGTGCATTCCTACGTAACTGCGGTGGTTAAAACACTCCTGCAGGAGGCAAGAGAGGACAATTCTGACTGTAAACGAGATCAACTGGTATTCCAACTGTCACAGCAACATGTGAACAACATATGTGTATGTCTACTTACTTCGAAAAGGCGATGATGCATCATAATTATGTTTATGAGCAAACTGGTTCTGTGACAGACCCGTCAGATTGCTGGTCTGCCAGAACAGTTGGCTGACAGTTGACTAGAATCTGCACAAGACAGCTTGGCTCGGCCGTTCTTGTGGGCTTATATGGAAATTGGAAATTTATTTATTAGTTTTTGTGGGATTATATCAGAATTAAAATTTATATTTATTTTTTAGTGGGCCAATATAGAAATTACATTTAGAAATGATTTATTTAAATAATTAAGGATATTTATGTGTTCTTTTTCTGGCGGCTATTGTATGATCCAGCTGGATAATTTGTCCTCGTCACTGATTACTGATCACTTTCAGCGCTGACGCCATTCACTCAATAATTCCACCCCTCCAGGCCTTTCTACTGTACCAGCCCCCCTGTGATTTAATTACCCTACACAGCATGAGAGAGCACGTAGGTCAAAAGTGAAGCCCTGTGCCTTATGCTGTGTTCTGCTGTTCTTGCGTGTGAATGAACATGTATCACACCTCTGGAAGCTTAGCTTTGCAGTTCCCACCATTAGGAAAGGCAGAACTGGGCAACCCTTAGACAGGGCTTGAGTTTTAGAGTCTGGCAGAGAAAGAGGTTGTGTTATTGTTAGATGAAAGCATACCACAGCAGTGCTGAGCATAAACGCCAGTCCCTTGGGTGGGACGTTTTACACGGCCAGGCATTGCAGGCGTTTTTAGTGGGCAGCCGGGATGGGAAGGGCAGGACTGTAGAACAAAATTCTTACTTGAAAACTTCAATCAAATGACATTTTTTGATGCCACCGGTTTGGCATTCATAAGGATGTAATGATTTTAGTACCATACTGACATGTCAATAAAATTAATCTGATTCGCCCCCTGAGGGTTTTTTCTTTACCAGCTTGAGTGGAAATCAAAACTTCCAAATGGGTGGGGTGGAGGCAGGGCGGGGCTTATGCTCTTTATAAACCAGGGGTGGGCAATGCGGGCCTGAGTCCAGCACAGTTAGCTGATATCCCTGCTTTAAGAGAACAACAAAAGCTGGCTTCGAGGGGTTGAATCAGGTGTGCTTGAGCAGGAAAAGTGCAAAACTGTTCAGGAATCAGGCCCTCTATGATTAGAATTTGCATAACCCAGACATACACTGACACCCCAGACTCACTTGAATGACAGGACTTGAGGTTGCTTCTAAATTCTTACTGGTTGTGTCCCAGCAACGACAACTTATGGAGTTCTGGATGGAGTCTGATCTGTGTTGCAAAGAACTCTTAAAGTTTAAGAGAGCTTAATTCTAAAACTCTAATTCTAAAAGTTTAGCCCCATGGGCATGTCCCATGCCCACCCAATGAATGACTATATGGAGTTCCAAGGTTCTGAGAGGACAACAACAATATATAGACACAGACAAACCCAGTTTACAACGCTGACTGAAATAAACCCTGATGCCACTGGTATTGTAGTGTGAGACGGGTGGTGCTCTCTTACTATGCAGTCAACAGAGGGCTGAGCCAACACCCCACAAGCCACAAATTACAGTGACCAGGCGACGCATACTTTTCCCCTAGCTGCAGGAACTATCCCAAAGCAGTTGTTAGTCCATAGTCTCTTTTTAATCACCACAGGATTACACAACGGTCTAAGAACAACAACAATAGAGAAGATGCTAAATTCTGTAAGCAGTCTCTGATGCACCATACTGGTATAATTTACAGTGTACAGCCTCATAGCTGTCAGGCTGAGCTGGCGTATTAGATTTTTACAGCTATTTCCATGTGATTTCGATGCCAGTGGAGGTAGGCTTTTCTGGCATCTCCGGCACATTCATTCTGCAGTACGCCATCTCTGCATGGCTTGGAGCTATGAGAGTGAGCTCAGGCCCGTTTGGAGGTGTGCTGAAGCCATAAACATTTAAAAATAGCTAAAGCACGGTCACTCGAGAGTAGCTCCATATAACTGCCACTGCTGTTAATCCTTCCATCAAGCATGGATAATGCATTTACGCGACAAATCAATCACCTAAAAGCTTCCAACTTTTAATAACGCTGACATTTATGTCGGGTGTGATTTGTAACCCACCACAGGGGGTCTATCTGAGTGTGTGACTGTAGAGATCATTTTTAAATGCCAGTGTCATCTTTGATTCTGTAATTCTGAGTCATAAGGGGGGTTACTGGTTGTGTGATGTTCATGTGTATTATAGGCCTCTGAGTAGGCTGGTGGCTGGTGACACTTCAACTGTTGTGATTGACAAACACAGAAAAGGAAGGAATCAAGAGAACATCAACACAGTCATGATAATGACCTTGTATCTCCAAAATCATGCCGGTCTAGATATTAATGGACAAAATAGCGAGGCATAGTCATGGGCATGAGGGTTTCTAAAGTGTTAAGCAGGTGGTCCAAGAGTCAGCACCCCCATGTCTGAGGTCAGGGTTGTTTCCCAGAATAAGGATGACCGGTAGGTTGTGTGAACCTACTCCAAGTAAAGGAGTTTACGTATCTCAGTTCATAATAGATGGGATAAGGGATTGTGAGATTGACTGCAAGTTAGGTGCTGTGCTACAGTAATGCAGTCACTATATTAGACCCCATTAGTGAAGAAAGAGCTGAGTCATGAGGCAAAGCTCTGGATTAAATAGTTGATCTGATGTCTTCACTCTCACCTATGGACAGGAACGCTGAGTAATGGCTGAAAGAACGAGGATGTGGATACAGGCAGTTTTGAGGATGTAGATACAGTCTGTCGGGTGTCTGGGCTTATTCTTTATGATAGAATGAGGAGCACTGGCATCCAGGAGAGGCTTGGATTTGAGCCACTCCTCTTTGAGACGAGCAGAAGAAACAGTAGCAGATCAAGCAAAAAAAGCAGCAGGAGAAGAAGCAAAAGAAGCAGAGACAGCAGAAGAAGAGGCAGATGCTGATTGCCTGCTCTGTGTTGTATAGGCCGTTACACAACAGACATTGATGTGTAAAAGTGTTTTTTTTCGTTTTATATGAGGGACCATATGTAGTCCCACTTACACAGCCAGCAAAGCTAGTGAGAAACCAGCAAAATGAGTGATTCTCATCTATCTACCCTGAAAGATTGCTTTAGCAGCAATCCTCTTAACTGCACATGAGATCACACTGGCCATCAGCTGGCATATGTTGCACAAATGGTTAAAGATCTGTTGGAGTGGAACACTGAACATATCATTAAGAGACCCCAAGGAGCCCATCTACCCCATGTGAATACACACCTCGAATGTGCTTAAGATGAAAAGCCATGCTAATCCTACTTACAAGTAAAGTTCACTCAGAGCTTCCTGTGGGACCTGAGGGGTAATGATGGGATGAAGACACTGGTACTCCTTTGAGGTTTTGTGGGCAATTACTGGTCTTTCATGGGCAGTAATAGCAGTCTCTTGTGTTATTCGGTATAGGGTCTCACCCTTCCTGAGCTGAGGAAAACTGAGACCACCATTTGAGTCATCTATGCAAGCTTTCGGCCCTCCGGGGCTCGAAACGCACAGCCACTTCCGTCCATATCACTAACATCTCACTGCCCAGCCTGGTTGAGGGTCCCAGGGGTCAGCACCATGTCCGTGCTTGCCTTCTGTGGGCCCTGGCAACAACAGCTCAGGGGAACACAGGGAATCAGTGAATGGCCTGTGGTGGATGCTTTATGGAGGATTTATGACCCTTTTACTGTGATTGCAAATACATGTTTTGTTTTGCTACAATGTCCCAACCCCCCTATGGTACAATACACAATCTTTGGTGCCCCCTAACCCCTAAACACATATGTATTCATCCCTTAATCCACAGCTCAGGCTTTTTTTATTTTATTTTCCAGGACATATTTGGCAGATTTGTAAATATTGTTTGGCTGAAGTGTATTAATGCAGAGCTTTCTGCTTGATTTAAGTCCCGCCTCCTTATTGTTCATTGTTCTCACACATATACTTTTCCTCTCATATTCTCAAACATTGTTCCCCCACACATCAGAACTGCTAGTCCAATTTACCTCTGTATTATGTCGATTCCTAATCTTGCACCTTAATACCCCCCCATGTGTCCCTGGCCATCGTTTTTCTCTATGTATGTCTGTATGATGCCTGTGCTTCATCTGTCTATCTCTCCCCACTATCCTCTCCCCATCCAACTCAGATTCCCAGTTCAGTTCTAATCACTCCGAGCCAGCTCTGGGCTGCTAAGGAGGGCATGCGGGAAGGGGATTTGGGCCTGAGGCAGCTGTGTTGGATCACTTTGAACTGTGGCCTCTTTTCAGCATTTCCTCTAGCATGCTGCATTTGCTTTACAGAAGTATAGAGGGAGAGGGAGAAAGTAGAGGCTTAGCCCGGGGACCTGCCGTCTCCCAGAAAAATCCTGGAAAAAGCCTTAGAGTCAGAATAAAGATAAAGGTGACAAGAGGAAGGCAATGGAGTGTAAAGGAGTGTCACTGAACAAACTGTGCTGCATTGAACTGACTTGATTCAGTAGTGCTCATCATTCACACATTAATAAAACACGTTACATCAACACAGCTACTGCTAAATAGAAACAAGCTGGCATTCACTAGCAGCTAAAAAAGAAATGTTGAGATGTTGTTTTTATGTAAAACAGACACAGCATAAGGCTCGGTGACAGACACACACCACTATATCAAATAACAAATACAAAAAAGCAGAAAACTCAGAGAGTGCATCAGTATTATAGTATAATTTCTCATAAGATCTACACTAACATATTAAGTACATATTAAGTATTAAGGTTTCTATGTCTCTTTATCCATCCATTATCTATCCATCTATCCTTCAAGCTATTTCATGCATATATCTATCCATCATCTATTCACCCATCTTCATCATCCTCAAGCCATTTCATTCATCTATACATCCATCCATCCATCCATCCATCCATCCATCCATCCATCCACCTTCCTCATCTTCGAGCTATCCTCCTCATCTTCTATTTTTCTATCCATCCACCCATTTATCTTCAAGCCATATTATCTATTTGTCTTTCCATCCATCCATCCATCCATCCATCTAATACTTTTTTTTGTAGTAATGTACCCTAATAAATAAGAGACACAGACATTTAAACACATCCATCGCTGCTGTTAAACATCAGTGTGGGACTTCTGTACACCTAAGATATTCATTCTAACTGCAAGTGCATTATCACATTACTTACAAGGCAACTTTACAGGAAAAAGAAAAAAATCCGCTTTAACCCCTTAAAAAGCCTATGGCCTGCTCGTGGGCCAAACGTGTTATTACACACTTCTATTGCTAAAGAACAGCCCCACCAGTCTGTACAGACGTCCCTGTGTTAGTGTGTGTCTTTGTGTGTAATAAGTCTTGCTGCATTAAGGGGATCATGCATGTTAATACACTGAGCTTTTATGCTTCTCGAAATTTTCTATTGGCCCATTCATCACCACAAGGTTGACGCAAAAGGGGCAGCTGGCTTTTTCAAATGGCGTACAAGAACTGGAGTTCAAACCTGAGGTTTCTGATATGACAGTAATGATGCAGTCTGTCAGTACAAATGATGCATTAGAATCAAGTAAATTCAATGCAGCACTTTTTTGTGTGAAAGCTCTCCTCTCTCCTGCGCTTTTCCAATACTCATTTCTAGGATGTCCTTCAGAGGAGTCATCTGGGCAAAGGATCAGAAGCTTTTAACACTACTGCTGGCCAAAGTGACAGTGGGGTGCATCAGCCAGTGACGACGTAGTGCTGTAAGAGTCAGAGTCACTCGAAAGGCTGAGTTAATGTTTGCTGGGAAGCACAGCTGCTCAGGGTGATTGATGGGAGTTTGCCAGGCTATGTCAGCAGCTCCACTGTGGCCTGTCAGTCAAAGGGCTTCCCACGGCCCCCCGGCTCTGCTGAGCTCACACTTCTGCCACACTCACCAACCTTATGCCATCTCACACTCTCGCAGTCTGCGAGGAGACTACTGCAGTGTATCTGATGAGTGTGGTGGGGGCAGGGAACTGGCAGACAACCGACGAGTGCACATATTTTTGTGAGAGAAAGTGAAAGGGGTACAAATGAACTGTGTCTGTTTTGTTTGTTTGTTTGTTTTTTTTTGCATTTTCAGGATAAAAATGGTCTAACTTCGTAGGAAAACCAGGAATATCAGTCTGACAAGGGAAAAAACAAAAATGAGAGGCACACATGCATATTTGTGGCTAAAGCAGAACACATCCATCCACACAGTGTTAATTTAGTCGTTTGGTAAACACGTAAGTCAGTTTATTTAGGGCACCAGTGCCAGGCTTCAGTTTCAGGCCTCTGTAGGGCATGGCCACTTTCGCAGCTGTAATACACAGGCCCACTCACACCCACCGAAATTAAGCTTCCAGTGTCGCTGTGGCCCAAAGGAAATGAACTCCACGATCACCCCGCTGTAGACTTAGCCCTTCATGGCCAAGCCTACTCCCAACTGTGTGAAAGGTTGCTCCGTCCAGCCTGAATAAAGAGTCCATGCAGCCGCCTCAAACACTGCCCACTCTGTCTGCCTCACACCGACTGTCCCCCACACCAGCCCAGCCCCACACCACACACCGGAAGTCTCCATGACGACCCTATTCTATATTTAGCCCCCTAAAAAAATTAAACCTTCCCCAAATAAAAAGTCTGAAGAAATCTACAAAACCTGCTAAAATCCCTGCCTAGATGCTAGCAATAATCCACATGCTCTTATGTCTAGACAAAATGTTCCAGAAAGTTTGGAATTTAGGATATCTCAGATCAGATTCCAACTCCAGAATCTGAAGAAGTGGACTAGCGGTCCTAAAGTCTGCTCTAAATTCACTTATCCATGCTCTCTCACCATAGTTGGGAGGTTGAATAAGCTTCCAATGACACTGGAAAAAATCCAATTTGAATGAACATTATTTTATATATTTAAATATGTTAACAATTTAAAATGATTTTTCTGATGTGTGTAAATGCTAATACTCTTAGCTGTAGTTTTTTAGGATTTGTCTTTGCTTACATCCTGTTAATGTTGTCATGATCAGCACCATAGCTTTTTTTTCAAGTTTATTTAAATTGTCCCCCAATTTCCAATTCCACTAAATACCTAAGTCTGCCCCATCACATGCGATGCTGCCAAGCAAGGACGGTAAAAACTAGAACATGCTTCCTTCAGGACATGTAAAGCAACTCTACATTTCAAACTGCAGCTTATGCAGCAGCACTCAACGCTCTTGCAGGAGAACACTAACTGCCAATTCTATTACGTTGGCTTATGAAGGCCTTTGCTAGCTAGCATCACACCGAGTGATTGATGGGAAGGGGAGAGGCAGAGAGAATGAGGCCAATCATGCTTCTTTTAAACTGAGAGCCATGGATAGCTATGGCATCACCGGAGATTGAATCTGCGCTTTTCCAAAGAAAGAGTGCTAATGCTCGGATGGCTGGAGTACAAAACCTCCCACCATTGAGCTGTAGAGCAGTGGAACTGTGTTCTCTGGAATGTTGGGGCTCCATCTGGTACATTTGTTATGAGTTGGGGAGTTGGAGATGCAATCAAATCCTCATAGCAATTCTCCAAAATCTAGCAGAAAGCATTCCCTGGACAGTAGAGACAGTCACTCCAACAAAAGCATATTACTCTTTTTTAATCCCCTTGATTTTGGGGAACAATGAATATGCAGATGTCCCAATACTTTTGTCTATATAGAATACTATATAATACTATGGTGTTATAATATATAATAATACTGTAACATAGTATTAATACAGTATTACTATAATAATAGTAGTGATACCAAGCAACTTGTTCTGCAAAGCATGTCCAGGAATCACTTAGTGTGTGCACTGATTTCTGCTACTTCTAAGGCTCAGTACTGAATCGATGGCTTGAATGTGGATAGATGGCAGAGGAAAGAGCAGGTGAGGCAGTGGACATTTCTCCCGGGAAAATAAAAATAATTGAATCGATATAATCTCTGAAGTCGTATTTATGGACGCAGAAGATCCTGTCAGTCCAAAATGGAATGAGAGATTTTTTCTCTCTACATTTAGTCTATTAATAATCCATTTATTTTGGAACATCTCATGACACACTGGCTCATCTCCTGTTTCAGGGCCTGCATCATAACTGCACAAACACATACGGAGGAAAAAATAGAGTCGGCTATTTCAAGTCCCATCCAACACCCTTCACACATCCAGAAATGGATGGTTTTCCCCTAACATAGATCAAACGGCCTATCAACAGAACACTTGTTCACACTCAGGGTCAGTTTAAAGGCCACGATAGTCTACAATACTGCGGAGAGAGGGACCACATAGTTTAAATGCTTCTGAAATTATGCTGAAGAATGCGCATAACATGCATGCATGCACGCACACACACACACACACAAACAATGTCAAGTCAGTATATCTCAAGGAGCTGTGGAGTATAGATGTGTGGCACCTTCACTTAGTTTAATGAAAGCAGCGATACATCCAGACCAAAGACTGGCACAATAAGCTGTCCTTTTTACGGCACCCATCTATCTTCTCTAGCAATCACTAATCGCCACACTGCCCTGACAGCCTTAAGCAAGGTGAAGTGCACATGTGTTAATATGTACGTGACCACTTTCATGCTATGTGTCCAGGAATATAGTCAGGCGTTGTTTTTAACCAAAGGCAAATGCCCAATACCACCCCAATGCAACTGTTCAGGGGAACTGTGGAGGTCAAGGTTTGATCTGGAAGACCATGAAAACCATTATAAGGAACTGCTGGTATGATAGTAAAACAGGCAGTACCCTCAAAACCCCCATTTGAGTTCAAAGACGTAACCTACTGCAGGTTAGAGGGTGGTGCACTGTTCTACCCTCAATGTCTGAAGTATGCTGCAGAACATCTAAAGAAACCAGGTGAGTTTTGGAAACGAGTGCAATCAGATGTACCTATTCTGTCTGCCACATGAGTATCCAGCTCATTCATAAACACTAATAAGCAATTTCCACAAACTTTACTACAAACCAAAGAAACAACATTTATCATCATCATTTATCATTCCATCATAAACAGACCATATGAAATGTCCCAAAATGAAAGTCTGGTCACATCCACACTTTAACCAGATGAAATGTAACACAATTCCCCTACAAGACACATTTTTGGAGATACAAGCTTTTCATATGGGAGCAAAGCTGTCACTCACCTTGGCCCCAATGACCGAGCTTTTGTGGTAGAAGCAGCATAAAGCTGCCGTGATGGTCCTCAGGATGCTGCATCTTTCAGACATTGCTTTGTCTTCAGTAATTCCTCACTTTTGTTTAGTGAAGTAAGTCATGAACACACACTCACACTCACACACTCAGTTCAAAGTCACACTCACTGCATCCCTGCCACTCTCATTTCTGAGAGCTTGTTCGCGGCTCTGCATGTGTCTGTGTATGTGTGGCACTCACTCAGCTTAGGGGTACGTGTGTGAGTGTGTGTGAGTGTGAGAGATGGTTGCATATGCTGCTCCATGCTGTTGCTCTGAGCCCCGGTCAGTCCATGTATGGAGTAGTGCCTTTCCCATGTGATCCCAGCAGCCAGCCAATCAAATATGAGCCATCTGCAGTCACTATACCGCCAACTGTCTAACCACACCCCCCCAAAGCATGCTCCCATACACTCAGAGAGAGTAAGAGAGGCGGGGTATGTGTGCTACGGGGTAAAGCATGAAGAGGATGACAAAGGTGAGTGTGTTAGAGAGAGAGAGAGAGAGAGAGAGAGAGAGAGAGAGAGAGAGAGAGAGAGAGAGAGAGAGAGAGGGGAATGCTTGTTTCCACTCATTTTCAGGACAAAAATATTCTGATTATGCAGGAAAACTACAGAGGACCATGACTAACCTACAATATCTGATGTAACAATTTTTTATACATTGAAATAACTGTGAATTTACTACATCATTCCCTAACTAATCAGACATTCCATTACCAAAAGCAAGTAAACAGAAATGTCAATCAAAGATGAGATCTGGAAGACCAAGAAAACTCTGAGAACGCTGCTTATATGCTGGTAAGACAGACAAATCTGCAGTGTTGCTTGCACAAACATAATCTTTATAAGAGTCAAAGAAAGGAAACTATACCTGTGATCTTTTTACAATACTCAGTGTTTTAAGTGTGAAGTATACAGAACATCCAGAGAATCCAGATGAGTTATGGAAACAAGTGCTGTGGACTGATGAATAGTACTCTACCAACGAATATAGAAATTCACGCATTTCATGAAAAGAACACCTTGCCATCTGTGAAGCATGGGGATCTATCATGTTTTGGGGTTGTGTTGCTGCCAGTGGCATTGGCTATATTTAAGGTGAAGGGAAGCATGGATTCCAAATCCTGGATGCAAATGTTAAACCATTAGATAAAAGGCTGAAGCTGAAAAGAGGATGGCTTCTACAACAGGAAAATGATCCAAAACATACCTCAAATGGGTGGAGAGTGGGCTAGTTGGGTTCCAGGTGGGCGTGGGCACTAAGTGGGTTTTGTACACATGTTGTTACTGGGACCCAGTTGCTTTTCCCAAATGGGCCCCATTGTTACAGCCAACCCTAAACTCACATGGGTCCCATGTAGACCTTATATGAAGTATAACCCAGATGGGGCCCATGCTTAACCCTTCCTGGTCCCATTACTGACTTTAGTGGGCATCCATATGTGGGACCAATATGGAAAAATGGACAAAACGTTCTGGTTCCCAGCTGGGCTACCCATACAGGCCCCACATGGGCATGTTATCTAGGAACTAAAGCTTTTGGTTTGACACTCACAGTCCACTTACCTAAACATCATAGAAAAGTCCTACTAGAGGAAGAACTAGAGGCCCAGAACTAGAAGTGGAGCTTTTCAAGTAGGCTTAAGCTTATTAGTGAACAAAGTCCACCGTTTTTTACACTTGGTGCTTTTGTGACTGTGATGTTAAACAGTAAATGCTAAACCCTAATGGCTTCATCCACTAAAAGTAGGTGTGATGAGAACATGGTCCCCCTGGAGCACATGGGAGTTAAGTGACTAGCTCAAGGGCACTATGGTCACACATAGATGGTATGAGTGGTTACTTATTCTTGACTCATTCACAGCCTGTCCACACATGGGCTGACACTAGGCAGAACACATATCAGAACTGAATAGAAGCTGCTATAAAGCAAGATGGTATGTCTTGAAAGATTGCCTTTACCCCAGTCCTTAGTTGTGTTTCAGTGTTTGTAAAAATAAACAAATACTTGGAATAAGAAATCAGTTTTTGAAAATTAAATTGGGTCCTGGCTCAGACTGTGAATGTGAATAAATAAATATTATTATGATTAATATTATTTTTAAAATGTTTACCCTATTTTCCTCCCCAAATTTAGATTACCCAACCAATTACACAATCCACTCGTTAGTACTCTCCCCCATCACAGGCAATGCTCCCGAGAGCATTACCTGTGAGAACTGACACATGCCTCTGCCGACACATGCACAACTAGCCACCGGATCTTTTCCAACTGCTGCCAATGCAACACCACCAGGCAATCAACGTGGCCAGTGGAAAATGCTATGTGCCCAGCTCTGATGAAACGGCTAGAATCACACTGAAATGATGAGGGGAAAAAGAGCGAACCATCTACCTACCTAGACAGAGAAAGAAAGGCCAATTGTGCTCTCTCAGGCTCTGTCTGCTGATGGCAGGCAGCATAACCCAGGACCCTGGAGCTATGTTTGGTGAGAGAGCGAATTGTGTGTTGCATCCTTTTGCATTATTAGTACTGCAATAGCCAATAATGCCTTAATATCACTATAGCAATACTGTATACTACCCTGTGCAGCCATCATCACAGCATTATTCTTTCATTAAAAACAAATATCAACAAAACAAGCCATTTAAATGTTAATACTATCTCTGTTCATCTAAATAACTCTTTCCAGGAACCGGATTTGGCATCAAACGCTCTCTAAAGCCTCAGTAGCACTCTATCATATGTGACATTTAAAGCTAATTCCCAAAGACCAGTGAAAGCTGCTCCTATGATGCATTACAAACAGGATGAGGCAGAGAGAAGGTGAGATGTGTGATGGTGAGTGACAGCTCAGCACTCAGGGAGCACGCCTGTGTCTGTTAGCATTAGTACTGTCCTGCTTCAGTTAGCGCTCTCAGCTCCTGTGCAGCGAAGGGGGGGTTATTGTAGGAGATCGTCCCCCAGCAGGGGCCACTCCATTTCCCAGCAGGCTGCCCCGTCTATCCAGCTGGCCTGACCCTTAGCAGGGCGACAGAGGGACTGTGTGGAACCCCCTGAGGCCTTAAATGGCTGTCCACATTACTCCCTATGGGGTTCCAAAACACAACCTCGGTCATTCACTGGCTAACACAACACTTAGTGTTATTGCTTTAGCCCAGCTAGCCGGTCTACTAGAGGTGCTTTTCTTAAAAGGGGGCAAGGGTACAGAGAGACTTTCTCCTGATTAGTTGTTCTGTTAAGCTCTAATTCCTGAGCCAAAACAGCGTCTAATATTATGTCTTTACCTACTTTTACTTACAATATATGACTTTACTTGGATGATCCATTATAAATGTCTCGTAGGTGCTCACCTGATGTTTTACTAACACTTCACTGAATATGTATTAAATGCAACTGAACTCATTCACAAAGCTGAATGTAAATGTAACCCTATACTTAACCGTAACCCTAACCTTAACCTTATCCTAAACCTTGAATATAACCCTAAACCTAACCTGAAAAGGTTGAGGGTAAGGTTAAGGTTAGGGTTAGGGTTAAGTGCAGGATTACAATCAATAGACAGTCATTTACATTCAACTTAGAGTTCAGTTGCATTTAATACATATTCAGTTGTGTCAGGCGAGCATCTACGAGGCATCTCTAATGGACCAAGTAAAGTGATACCTATTTCTTAATGATGTTCAGATTCACCAGTTCAGCCTTTATTCTCATTATATAGTTAAAAAGGTTCCTTGTTTCCCAATCATTGTTAACCTTTATGCACAACTGCCTAAGCATTATACTGTTATTTGGAGACTGCATGTTCAAATTTCATAGATGCTGTGGCCAAAACAAGTTGGTCAAGCCCTAATATAAATAGGAACATACACCAATCACCCATAACATAAACACCACTAATTTTCAAGTTGAAGTAAAAAAATAAAACCATTGGTTATCTTCATCTACAGTGGCATCTGTCAAAGTGTGGGATACATTAGTCAACAAGTGAACAGTCTTTCTTGTTCTAGTTCCTGAAGGTGATGTGCTGTTTGAAGCAGGAAAAAGGGGCAAACATAAGGATGTTTGAGACACTATGACACTGGCCAGATTGTGATGGCTAGTCGACTGGGTCAGAACGTCTCCAAAACATCAGACGGGTCATGTTTTTGTCCAAGAAAGGACAACTGGTGAAGCGGTGACAGGGTCACAGGCAACTAAGGCTCATTAACGAGATCCATGGAGGCCTCACCTCACAACTTACAGGATTTCAAGGATCTGCTGCCAACGTATTGGTGCCAGATACCACAGGACACCTTCAGAGGTCTTGTGGAGGCCATGCCTTAAATGGTCAGACATGTTGTGGTGGCATAAGGGGCACTTACTGAATATTAGTTAGGTAGTGCTAATGCTACGACTGATCAGTGTAAAGTATAATCGCTCCTGGTAATCTCATTCCTGCAGTGCATCTAACAATAAAGGCAGCATCAAGCTTCTTTTAATACTTCTTGTAGTTATATAAAACAAACATAGATGTTTGTTGCGCAAAGCTCTAGTTCCTCATGCTGAAACAATTTTACCATGACTAACGTGGATATGCACACATAGCAATTACTCTGAAGGCAGATTTTTAAAAGAGTTTAAAAAGGGGACCAGGCCAAAGCCTCTGAATGTATTGCCAGTACAGCATTACGAGTAGGGTAGAGGATTAGATTAGCTAATTAAAGCATTAGATATAATTATTTCTTTAAAATGCTCAAGACTCTTTCTCTGTGTTTTTGAACATAAATGGACTATACATGGGTTTGCTTGTAGACTGGCATATGATTCAGCCCACTTGAGTCAAATATGCAAGCACACACATGACTAGAATGGGTTTTATTAATGATCCCCGTTACACACTCATTTAGGGAAGCATTGTGCCAAACAACCAACAATAAATAGATCTACTCTAATAATAATACTGGCACAAAAAACAAACTATAAAATTGCTCAAGTGAAAAAAGTCCAAGCCTATGAAATACACTCCAAATTCTGCCAGGAAAGCAAATATGTCAAAGGAAAGGCTGGATTGTGTGCACTGTTAACATTTATAGATGCAAACAGTTGCATGTCTATCAGCAAAGTTTTGTTTCACTTTTTGCTCTCAGATCACTCCTACGAGGTAAACAAAGACATTATGGCTGGCTGGCACACCCTCAGAACAATTCTGGAATGTTCTCCCAGAGGGTCAGCTCCTTAAACAGGCTAATTACGCTCAATAAAGCACCAGCGTCCTGCGAGCAAATACATTTTTTCCACAGCCTGCTGGGAAAAAGGGAGTTTGCTTGGTGTTTTGGTTCATGAGAGTGAAAATGACTGGTTTTAAAAACAGAACTGAGAGAATGGCGTGCAGGCCAGGGTAAATATACATCCACCCTCAAAGAACCAAGAAATGACTTATAGTCTTATAGCAGGCCGCAGGGTACAAGAGGTACTAGAGCCTGTTGAATTACAGGTACTTTACCTCGGAAACCAGTTGGAAATGGTTAAAAAAAGTGCTATTGTCCTTTATAGACCAGTAGAGAACAGAACACCCTGTCTAATTTTAACGACATGCCTTTAGTCTGGACACTGGTGAACAGCTTCATATGGGAGTTATGCATATATATATATATATATATATATATATATATATATATATATATATATATATATATATATATAAATATATATAAAATATACATTATATATAAGGACTCATCTAAACTCAGTGAGGATATCTTGGACCTCTACAAGGACAAATTAGTTCCAGAATCAGCACAACACATAATAAGGGAACAGTGTGTTATAATGAGTGTACATGATGTTACGTAACGTTTCTGTTGCATACACACACACACATACGTCACGCCCTATGAAGTGTGGAGAACTACCCTGGTGGTACATTTGCAGGCATGGAGTCCTAATGCAGTTTTTATCTGTGGCAGTGAACACACACACACACACACACACACACACACACACACACACACACACAGTTAACTCCACACCCGGGGAGCAGTTTTGGGGTCAGGTGCCTTGCTCAAGGGCACTTTAGCCATAGATTGAGGGAGAAGACAGCCTTCACTCCCCCTACCCCCTATTCTTACCTGCCATCAGGATTTGAACCAGTGACCTTCTGACCTCAAGCCCACTTCTCTAACCATTAGGCCACGACTTCAGTTACACTCTTAACAATATAGGTGCTATAGGAGCGATGCCTTCGAAGAACCACTTTTAGTTGAATAAAGAACATGCGGTTGTAAAAAGGGTTGTTTAAGGGTCTAAAGAACCTTTCCACTCACACATGTTTTCAAAAGGGTCCTCACACTCCTAAAGTGGTTCTTATATGCAATCGCTCAAAGAACCCTTTGTGGCACCTTTATTTTTAGGAGTGTACAGTAGTTGCTGTGTAAAACACAAGCAATACCACTAGAGGGCGCAGTATGTCTGTGCGTTCACTGCCCCAGTGCTGCTTGCTGTGAATATACTGGGACATAAGCACTGAAGCTGGAACTCTGACACCTCTAAACATCTCTGAAGCTTCTCCTCATACTTCTCAGACTTGCTGTGTTGGTTTGCGAGCTGTGTTGGTTTGAGCTCAGAGGGGGGTTGTGGGTATGTTAGTGGTGCCCTGAAGGAGCATATAGAGCCTTTACTACATAGTTCCACTCATCCTGAGTGCAGCCGCTGTTTGAGGCCAGGTGAAGTTAGCAGCAGCTGATTGATGGGCTTGGCTTCAGTCCCTCACTGAAAGTGCTCCCAGCCAACTCTCAGTTAAACTCACAGACCTCTGCCTGCAGCCAGGGGTTTATTGTGATCGTCAGAATGGCGGTGTGCCTGTAGGCGTAAGCCTATGTGTGAGTGTGAGAGGGAAAGTTTAGGGGAAAGCTAAATTGTAAAAGGCATTAGTGCTGAAACTTTTAAGAATATGAGAATATGATCAGTTAGCAGAACTATCACCATTAATCTGCTCTATAGAATTAACGTCTGCAGTGGCAGCCAAAAGCCTTTCTGCAGTAAGTGGAGTAGTTAGAGAGAACGTCCTCCTGTCAATACTGAGCCCGAACTGATGATTCTTGCTCTTAAATTTGAATAAAAAGAGTTAATATCTAGTGGTGAACATTCCTTAACCCTTCTGCAAGTACAGTCCCACCAGTGGGATTTGCCATGGCTGGGGTCTTGTTGGTGTGGTTTGCAATCTAAAACTCTGTGTGCTTGTTTAAACTTTGTCCTCAAGATACACTCCACTGATGTGCTCCCTTGGTTATTTGTTAAAACAGCAGGGAAACATCTGGTTTTGCCTTAGATAATTTAACCACCCAGTCACATAACCTCAGTAGAACATTTCTGACATAAAATTGAAAAAAAAAGTGCCTGAATGTAACTGCAGTGCTGTTTTAAGGTGGAATATCATGTATACACATATACACATATAGTATATTCAGATACAATCCAGGTACAAAATGCATGTTAATGCCAGGTGTAAACAGGCCATATGTTGCTTATTAAAAGCTTATTTTGGTCACGGTTGCTTTAAGCCTCCTCCTGTTGAAAGGCTGTGAGAGGCTGATGGATTTAGGGCTCTTTACATCAATGTTCTCCTCAACTGGACGCCAGGCATAACTGTTCTAAGATTTGGTTTATCCCTGCTGGTCAGTCCTCGTACTATTGCACCTGTGAAGGGGTGGGATATATGAGGCAGCTATGAACAGTCTTGAAGTTGCTGTACTGGAAGCAGGAAAAATGAGTAAATAAGGGAAAATGGGCAATCATAAGAATCACTTTGGCAAGAACCAAATTGTGATGTCTAGACAACTAGGTCAGAGCATCTCCAAAATGGCAGGCAGGTTTTGTGCAATGTTCCTAGTATGGAATGGTCAGCACCTACTAAAAGTGATTTAAGGAAGAATGACTGGAACCAATGACCGGGTCAGGGTGGAGTGTCATTGATGCTATCCATGGAGGCCCCACCTCACTACTTACAGGACTTAAGGGATTTGCTGCTAATGTCTTGGGACTAGATACCACAGGACAACTTCATGCTTCAGAGCTGTTTGGGCGGCAGGAGGAGAACTTACAATATTAGGAGGAGAATACAATATTAGACTATACAAGATTATCTATTATACAAGATTTTAAGGTTTTAATGTTATGGCAGATGTGTAAATGTGTAAATATGAAAATGTTTATTCAAAATATAGTGCTTGTGTTTCTCCTGTCTGAATGCTTGGAATGGTTAATGCGTTGACATGTTCAAGATCTTTAAGGATCTCTACTGGAGTGTAACTGTTCCAAAGTTTGTTCTCACCCTGCTGGTCAGTCCTCTGGGTCTCTCTGAGGCCGTCTGGCTAAAAGGCTGCTGTAATAGTGTGCAGCCAGGACTCGGCCTGGCTGAAGGGCTCTTTCAGAAGGCTCAGAGGACAGCAGATCTCACAGCGAGAACACAGCCACATTGTTCCTCTAAAGCTCTTTCATGAGGCCTTAGCGGCTTACTGTGCAACAGGCCACAGTGAGTGTGATAGAAGGGTCTGTCAAATACTTGTGTGAAAGGTTCTTGCCTCATGAGCACAGTAAGGTCAGCTATTTGCTAAGTAGCTTGCCCTTTGTTTTTGGCACATCCCTTCACTCGTTTAGTCCAGCTCTTTTACTATCTGCCTATAATCCTAATGATTCCGGAAGTGTGCTCATGGCCATCACTTCATTGCCTCTGACCACAATGGAGTTCACCTAGGTGTCATTTTGAAAGAGCTGCTCAGAAACCGATGAAACTGAATTTTGGCCTCTTTAGCATCGTCCTAGTTGATTTGCTCAATGACCCAACAGTGGAAGACTTGCAGACCTGGGTATTGAACCCACAACCCTGTGAACAATCGCCCAGAACCACTGATCCACCTCTGCTGTTGTTAGATCAAATTCTTGGTTGTATTAAAGCATGATTCACAGTAAAACACCATCCATCCATCTTCTTATCCACTTCTTATCCTTAGTCAGGGTTGTGGTGGGTCTGGAGTCTTCTCTGAATAATTGGGAACAAGGCAGGAATACACCCTGGACAGGGCACCAGTCCATCACAAGGTACCACACACAGCCATTCACTCATGGACTTAAACCTAGCAGCAATTTAGCACAGCTTATGGACTACCACGTGTATTTTTTAAAAGGATTGAACCCACAATCCCACAACACCTGGAGCTGCTGCACCACCGTGCCACCCTCACACTTTCAGACAAACCAAAGTAAATCCATCTTGTGGAATCAGTTAAAAGTGTGCATGTTTGCTTTTTTCAAAGCTCTAAGAGTGAGAAATACAACACAATGTAAGAAGACAGATACATCCTGAGGAAACTAGAGAGGTATACTTGCAATTAGGGTTGTCCAAAGTTGCTTTTTTACAGTGTTTACATACAGTAAGTACAACTGCACAATTGTTCGTGTGCATGTGTTAAAGAGTGTAATTATGCAGGCCATACTCTGCAGGCAGGCAGAGTCATTCAATCAAAAGCATTGTTAGAAGGGAGGCGTCATTTGAAAGCCTCTGTTAATCACTGGTCTGCTGGTTGCAGGCATTGTTGATTGGCACATTTTTATAGTCTTATCTGGTGTCATCTGTTCAGTCTATGAGGAGTGCAATTAAGCCAGTGTAATTTATGACACTCCCTCTATCTCCTAAACATCCTGGGCTCCCTGAGGGCAGGGCTGTGCTCCACACCCGAAGAAACCCTGATATTTTTAGACATCAATTCCTCCTCCAAACAGTTTCCACCCTCCTCCCATTCCCAATCATCTCTGATAATAATAACTGGGACGCAGGGAAAGTGATCTCTGGTTTACACGCAACACTAGCCAGCCTGGTGAGAGATATTTCACTCAGCCATGTCATCCTCAGATACAACCAGTCAAGAGCTTGAACTCAGTTGTCACATTAATAATGGCCACTTTAGTCAATCATAACTTAACCAGATATTTTCAGATGTTTTTGTCAACCACCTGAAGATGCTAAATTATGATATTGAAATTGATATGAAATGTTCCTTGTGTTACTGGCTGCAACACAGGCCCAGGGCATGATTAATCCGCCCCCAGGCCTAACAGCTGGAAGGGTGTTCTTCTCATAAAAGTCTGCATCTTTTTCTCCAAACATGCCTTTACCTCAAAGTTACATTGGTACATCAGTCTACGAAATGTGTTTCATAAATGCATAAGGCTCTTTAAAAATGACACACATAAAGTTTTCTTCTGATGAGTCTTCTATGAAGGTGCAAGGCGTTGCTGCACAGTAAAAAGTGCACCTACACTCCAGAGTCTGCTAAATCTTCATGAAGGTCTTTTGTAATCAATCAGGTTTTTTTTTAAATATGCCTTTCTAGAAATCCTACAGACAGTTTTACTGGAAAGTTTCTTGGTCTACCAGACCTCAACTTTACTTCCAGTGTTTCTGTTAACTGTCATTTCTCAATTTCATGACCACCTGAGAACATGGCTACCTAAAAACCTTTTGCTAGGTTCTTACAGCCTTCTCCTGCTTTGTGGGCATTCTTTACTTTAATTCATTTTCAGAGTGCTAGACAAACTTCACATGCCTCTTTTAGTACTATATAAAAGTGCACTAGACTTCTTTTTTTTAACCCAGGAAATTGTAGAGTACTGTCTACTTCTAGCTGTAGAGTATTCTGAACATTATTAACTTAAATCTGCTTGTTGTTTTTACATGTTTGGAAAAAAGGAAATCTTTTGAATGGTAGTGTATGCAGAGAAGATTCGCTAGTATCAGAACTGTTGTGATTTCTGAAAGAAATGATAAAAAGGTTTTAGCCAGAACACATGTTAAAGGAACTCTGTGCTGAAGTTCTCATTTTGCCCTGTTACTCTAAATGCTGACCTTAACCATAAGTGCAACCAAAGCACTGGTCAGCACAAAAAGGAAACGTCTACCACAGCAGTGCTAGCCCAAACCATGTGGCCTTAGGAAGTGACATCAGCACACTTGGTCTTTGAAGTCCCGTCTCCATCTTTCTTTCACATTTCTGATTACTAACTTCCTGTTAGCATAAAGGTAAACACTCATCAACGGCTTAGGAGTCAGCTAGCATTTAGAGCAGGAAGGAAAAACAGAAGAAGCAGCTTTCCCCTAAATGATTTTGTTGTTAAAACTTCTAAATGTTTTCTAAAATATATTTTTTTATTTATTTAAGAAATATTATTTTTAGAAATATTTTGGTCTTCAGGTTGGTCAACACATTAATTTCACTCGCTTAGAACTACATTAACATACTTATTCATTCTATAACTTCAGTGACTACTGTAAAATAAATAGGTTTACAGATTAATAAATGAATAATAAAAGTATACTCTATACACTAATAAAGGGGTTCTTCAAGTGTTCTTCATAAAGGCAATACCTCTATAACGAACCATGGCAACTCCAAGAATGAGTTGGGTCCCGAAATGGTTCATTATCTGGTTAAAGCGTTCTTCAGATTGATGAGAAACTTTTATGGGATGGTTCTTTTTAGGGTCTTTTAAAAAGTAGCTCCTACATAGCACCAAAACGTAGGAGTCAAAGGACAGATACAGATCCTTCCATTATGATAAGTGTTACGTTATGCAGGCTGATCAGCGTCTTTGTATGCGCCAGACATGCTAAACTCAGTTGGAGGTCTTCAGGGAGTAAGTCTGTCCATCCATCAAAACACAGACGTCTCCGTACTGTTGGTTAAACACAACAGAGGAAATCCTACACTTTCCAGTAAAGGCAAGCAGAGGTTCACCTTTGCCAGGGAGGTGTATGTAAATGTGTGGGAGGAGGGAGGGGGAGGAGTTTAAGAAAGAGACAGGTAAAACAACCCCTTGGCATGGCGGAAGAACCTAAGCCTATGCTTACACGCCCTCATATACTGTGTATACACAACACCTTACTCGTAAAGTGAGCTGAGGACAATATATTTTGTCCTATTTATAACTGAGGATACCTGGCATTCATTAGATAAGCAGTCAGACTCCAGTTCTGATTTCCACTCAGTTGTACACACTTAATAGCACTAACAAAACTTGATTTGTTAATAAGAATAGTGGAAATTTGACTGGCCGATATGTCCAAAAGTATTCAGTGCATTGTTAGGATTTAGTTGCATTCACACACAGCTTGTATAATCTCCACAGATTAACATATAGGAGTATTTCTATTGCCAATGCTGTGAACACCCCACAACATCTGCTGTTTTGGAGATGCTCTGATCCAGTCGTTTAGCCATGACAATTTGGCTCTGGTCTAAATTGCTCAGATTCTTACACTTGCCCATTTTCACTGCCTCCCACACATCATCTTCATGAATTCATTTACATTTACATTTATGGCATTTAGCAGACGCTCTTATCCAGAGCGACTTACAAGGTAACTCATATTACAGAGGTGGGTCAGTGTAGTGTTAGGAGTCTTGCCCAAGGACTCTTATTGGTGTAGCGCAGCACAGTCACCCAGCCCGGGAATCGAACCCCAGTTTCCCACATGGTGTGGTATCTCCCTGGCAGGTAGTGGTGTTATCTGTTGCGCCACACCAACCACATTCACTGTTCACTCGCTGCCTAATATGTCTTATTACTTGATATGTAGGACCTCTTGATATATAAAAACATGTGTGACTATGTTTGTACGGTCTGTGCTGTATGTCTGTAATAGGATGGTGAGGAGTTTGCTCTTCCCAAAGACTTGTGAGCCCTTGAAGACAGAGTGAGTGTGTGTGTGTGTTTGTAGGGGGGGGGGGGGGGGGTAGTATCTCAGCTGCTTGAGAGAGGTGAATGTGTGGTGACAGAGTGCACCGACAGTCCTCATCAGAGTGAGCAAGCAGGCTGCAGGTGTGCACACTGGAAAACCTGATACACCAATACACACTCCCCCCCTCCGACCATTCAGGGAAATAACACATCTATCAACTGCTGCACAACAAGGTTATCATGTGTGATGGTGGACCTTCATAAGAACATGATTCGATCACACCCCTGGGGTCCGTGTGTGTGCCCTGGTTGTGGGTACGATTGTGTTGTTCAGGAAGAAGATGTGATTGTTACACTTCACTGTAAACAATGCAAAATCAGACCAATGATGGTCAAATGATACAGTAACTGATTACAGAGCGTTTGTAGATTTGAGAGAACTCAAATTAGCTTACTCAAAAGTTCTCCTAGCTCACATTCTGAGTTCTACGTCTCTGTTTGTCTCAGTCAACAATGCATTTGAGTTAAGCAACTCAAAAACATCAGTACATGAGCTTCAGCTGAATTTGCTTGACTGGAAGGCTTTTGAAAATTTGACAACAAACTCCTTACACCTGATGAGCAGGCAGTTAGACCGTTGTGCCACTGTATAGCTTTGAAGTTACATAAAACACTACATAACACAGTTCTGAGTAAATTTCCCTCTACGTTCTTTCTTGGACAGGTGGTGCAACTGTCTAACTGCCTACTTTTAAAGAGACATGACATCATCAGCTAAAATCCCTACAACAACACAGTCCTCCAGGGTCCGAAATGGGATGGGGGGTGGAGTACAAACCTGCAGATGGACTACACAGGTTTATTAACTGTGTTGATGTAACGTGGAAAAGATCTGCACTTTTGAATCAAGTGAACAGTCAGTTCATTACTACTCCAGTTCACACTGGTTTGTTCGCAGGCCTGCAGGTCCTACACTGTTCCTACATGGAGAAGCTCATTTCCTCATTTTGGAACTGTAATTAAGGCATTATTGCTGAGGATGTGCTCTGAAGCTCCTCTCAGGAGGATTATATTGCAAACAATGCTGATCTGATGTAGCTCATGTAAACTCTGCCTCTAGTGTTTCCTGTGCTTCTCCCAGGGTTTGGGGGGGCGTATGTCTGTGACTGCGCTTATCACAACACATCTACTTCTCAGCCCTGCAGGCATCAACAGTGTCTTACTCAGCACTAATGTATAAGCCCAGATGTTAAAGACTATGTTAAAGATGATGCCTTGATTCTGAAGACCACACCATTATGATCACACCATAATGAAGCATGTGACTGATGCTCTTATCCAGAGCAACATTTGAATCATGTTACACAGGTAGAAGGAATGCAGTGAATGGAGTCTTGCCGAAGGACTCTAATTGATGTAGTGTGGCGTGCTTGCTCGGCTGAGAAATCAAACCCTAGTATGCCACAGGGAAGGTGGTGTTGTTACCCACTGCATGACACCAACCGCTACATGAAAGGCAAATAATCATTGTCAGAACAAAATCATTAAAATCCTATTTAAACCCTAAAGGCCTTTATGTAAAACTGCAAATCCCCCCCCCCTTAAACTATTCAATACCACTGAACAATTCACTGTACTTACTATATAATTCACAGTGGATACTGCATAATTCATAGTAGTTACTGAACAATTTATTGTAGTTACTGAATCATTCATATACCATTGCAGTCACTGAATAATTGATTGTAATTACTGATTCATACATAGTGGATACTAAATAATTCATTGCCATAACTAAATAATTATTAGTAAATACTGATTCATTCTCGGTGGATGCTCAATAACGTATTGTTTAACATACTAAATCATTACTATGAGTTACAGAATAGTTGCAGTAACTCAGTGGAGTGGACATCAAATAATTCACCATGGATACCAAATAAATCATAGTAGTTACTGAATAGTTTACAGTGGATAACTTATAAACCTTATAAAACCATACACACACACACCCTAAAAGTCAGCCACATCCTATTTACAGCACTCTATAGTGGCACACAAGGCCAAAGGTCACTCAAACACATTACTGGAAAAAGGCAACTGTGTTCCTACCTTGACGTACTCCATGGCGGAGTCCATGGCTCCAGCGTCCCTGCGGCAGAGAGACAGAACTCTTTTTAGTGAACACATTCAGTCTGGATGTCTGTCTGTCTGTGAGTCTGAGGTTCTGTCTGTCTCTGCTCCTGTGTGCTGTGTGCAGACTGTGAGTGGGGCACACTGTTTAACCCCCTGCCAGAGCTTCAACCACTGACTACTTCACACGGCCATGTGAGTCCTGAAAGCCTTCAGCACGCACACACACACACACACACACACACACACACACACACACACACACACAGCACTACAGATTATAGATCATATCAGGTTAAATTCTGTACAAGAGGAAATACCTTATGCAGACTGAAATGATGGCAAGAAGAGAGAAGCTCCAGCAGGAAGCAAAGCTCAACAGCAGACACTTTACCAAACGCCAACAAACTCACTCTCTCTGTCTGTCTGTCTGTCTTTCTCATTTTATTTACTTTATCTCTATTTACGCTCTCCCTCTCTTTCTTTCTTTTTATTTACTCCCTCTGTCTTTTTATTTTTCTCTCTCTCTCTCATTATGTCTTTTTCCTTCTCTATTTCTCTCTCCTTATTTCTTTTATTCTCTCACTCCTTTCTTTTCTCCATTTTCTTTCTTTCTTTTCACTCCCGCTTCTCTCTCCCCTTTCTTTCTTTCTTTCTTTCTTTCTTTCTTTCTTTCTTTTTCTTTCTTTCTTTCTCTCACTCTCTCTATTTACTCTTTTTTTCTTTCATTCTGTCTGTTCTTTCTATTTCTTTCTTTCTTTTTACTCCCTCATCCTCTCTCACTCTTTCCATCTCTCTCCTTTCAATCTCTTATCACTCTCTCTTTAGTCACACTTTAGTCACTCTCCTCCCTCTTTTCTTCTCTCTCTCTACCTGCCTCATTTTCAGCCTCTCTCTCTCTGTGTCTCTCTCTCTCTCTGTCTCTCTGTCTCTGTCTCTCTGTCTCTGTCTCTCTCTCTCTCTCTCTCTCTCTCTCTCTCTCTCTCTCTCTCGATCGATTCTGGCAACTCTAGGCAGCAGCCCTTACAGCATTTATATCTACCACATACACAGCGCGTCACTGAATCTACTGTATATAGAAAACAAAACTATAAACTATCTTCCACATGAATACATATTTACTGTATATGTACAAACTGCACATACTCCATCTATACACATATACAGTACCCTGTGTCCTACAAGGCGTAATACAGATGAAAAGACCCTGTTCTTTAGGCTTCTTTCTATAAAGTTTGCCTCTGGCTCTGAACCACTGCTCTATATGAGACTCACGCTAACTGCGGAGATGGGCCTCAGTCACATCAGGCAGTCACTGCATGTCTCTCCGCCGAGCGTGGAACGCAGGAAGTGCGGTGAAGTGAAAGGAGAAAGGAGAAGGGAGCGCTTCTCCCCAGTTTACTGCTGGTTAGAGTGGTCAGGCACACTGCTCAGCTTTTTCTCCATTTAGCAATGTCTCTACCGCCCGCGCTGGCCACGGCCCGGCCTGCCCCCAGCCAACCACCTTTCATCTCAGCTTACACTAAAGAATACCCTGCCTTTCTTCCTCTCTTTCTTTATGACTCCCCCTGCCTTTCTTTTTCTATGTTCTTTATGACTCCCTCACTGCCTCTCTCGCTCTTTCTTCTTTCTGTCTTGATTTCCAGCAGGCTGTGTGATTGGGTGTCCTGCACCCTCAGGGGATGAAGGCTTGCATTCAGGTTGAGTGAAAAAAAAGGTGGGGCCAGAGCCCAGAGACCCCTATAAACCAGAAGCATCTACCTTTAGATAGGCCTGGGGATGTTTGCTTTCTCCACTGATGGCACAATAAATCACTCTACGCTGTCTTCCTTTATTTGAGTGCCAGTTTCGATTAACTCCCCAGCTAACATATCCCTGGACACACGTACCAGGAAGAACCTGGTCAAAAAATATACTTGCAGATCCGTTACAGGATTAGATGTTCAATCATAAAGATTTCGGGGGAGCAATTTGATTGAATGGTTCTTTAGTCTGCAATTAGGAATGTGGTAATGTTACCCTCTATGCTACATCTAAGACAAAGCAGTAGTCACCAAACCTGCTACTGGATATTTGCCCTATTAGGAATAAAAAAAAGTATTAGGACAGCTGCTCATTCATTGTTTTTCCCATAATCAAGGGTTTTAAAAAGTGTTTAACCTGCTTTTGTTGGAACTGTATCTACTGTCCAGAAAAGGCTTTCTACTAGATTTTGGAGCATTGCTGTGAGGATGTGTTGCATTTAGCGACAAGAGAGTTAGTGAGGTGTTAGAGAGATGTTGGATGATCTGAGTTGTGAACTTGTTGATTGTCACTCAGTGCTCCACAAAGCTGACCATTCACTTTGTGTCTCAAAGAAAGCCTGCCACACTGCACCCATCCATCTTTCTTTCTTACTCCCTCCTATTTCTCTTTCTCTCTCTGCCAAACCACAGCTGTATTGTGTCTCAAAGTAGCGATTTGTACCAGACCGAACTTTGGAGTTTCTCCTGACCGCGGCAGGCCACAGAAGGGAGGATTCAGCAGGTCACACAGAGGCACACAGGCTATTTTTGTACACATACTCTTACACTGAAGGTACTTGACATGCAATGAGGCCTCAAATCCACAGTTATTTACCGTCATGTACACACATACACAAACACTCACACATACAGACAATTGCCAGTAAATCAACAGTGCGCAATCCAGACTCTAGAGGCAGTGTGATTCTGTGGCTTGGTCAGTTTAGAGAGTCCTTTCAATTTGAAAGTTCTACAGCTCCAACACTGACTGTAGTCAGGCAAATATCTTTCCAAACCTGACTACATTCTGTCAAAACACTTATGTCCAGAACTAACTTTCATTTGACAAAAAAATTGTCCAACCCTGACTGTAATATGACAGAAATATGCTAAAACCTGACTGTAATCCAACAAAACTCTGTCCAGACCTGACTGTAATCAAACAAAATTCTGTCCAAACCTGACTATAATCCAAAACAATTCTATCCAAACCTGACTGTAATCTGACAATATTCTGTCAAACCTGACTGTAATCTGACAATATTCTGTCAAATCTGACTGTAATCTGACAGAAATCTGCTAAAACCTGACTGTCATCTGACAAAATGTTGCCCAAATCTGACTGTAATTTGTCAACAATTTGCTCAAAACTGACTTTAATCTGACAATATTCTGTCCAACCCTGATTGTAATCCAACAATATTCTGTCCAAACCTGACTGTAATCTGACAATATTCTGTCCAAACCTGACTGTAATCCAACAATATTCTGTCCAAACCTGACTGTAATCTGACAAAATTCTGTCCAAACCTGACTGTAATCCAGCAATATTCTGTTCAAAACTAACTTTGATTAGGCAAAATTCTGTCCAAATTAAACATTAATTTGACTAAATTCTATATATTATATTCTATAATATTTCCTAAGTAGTGCTTTTTCTCTCCCTTCATTTTTTGGCCCCCTATCCACACGGATATGGAGACAATGAGAGATTTATCTTAACCTGACAGATATTTGAGAATCAATGTCCCATTCTCTCAGTCTTAGTCTACAGGTCAGATTAAAACAAGATCCAAGCACAGTAATTTATCATCTGGAGAGAAGTAGTAGCTATAATAACCAAACTCAGCTGTGTGTGTGTGTGTGTGTGTGTGTGTGCATGTGTGTGTGTGTACGCATGAGTAAAACAGAACAAAATAAGCAAGAGAAGATTCAACACAAACCTGATGGTTAAAGAGATCTGTTTACACTTCGGTTAAAAGCACAGCTAAAAGGAAATCCTCAAAAGCACCTGGCAGTCAGCACAGACAGACACAACACTGATTATGTACAGTGTTTTGCTTTAAAAGGCCTGGGAAGTGTTTTCAAATGCAGCAGAACGTTCCACAATAGAGGTTCTGTGAAGGTCCTGCTGCGTCTATGAGCAGAGAGTAAAGCTGTTATGACAACAGGAAACTTCCATAAGTGTTGCCCGGCGGTGGTGTTGTTCTTCGTGTGACTGTATCGTCCTTCAGTCATTGTGAATGTTTGCATGGACTTATCACAGATGTTTTGGATGACGGTGGCGAGGCGAGAAAAATCAAGCCATTCCAAGAAGAGAAGGCTGATGATGACGCCTGTGCTGAAAGGACTCGGGCTTCTATCAACAGAAAGCATCGAGCGGATGTTTAACCAGCTTTTATCTGTCCATAGTGTGCCTGACCCTGATAATAATTACACACACACACACACTCACACACACACACACACACACACACACTCACAGGCACTATCACTTGTTTTTCTGCAATCCCTGGACATAGAGTCATATACTGTACAGTCAAATACTAACATTCTGGGCATTCCTGGTTAAATTACCCTACAGTACAGAGGTACACAAAATAATCTCATCTAATACAGGTTATTCATACACTAATATGTCCAAATATTTGTGGACACCTCTTTTACCGAAATCATTCAGCTACTTGGAGTTGAACCCATGGCTGACACAGATCTGCAAATGCATCCCCACACAGCTTATCTAGTCCCCATAGAGAAGTACTGCCAATAGAATAGGACTCTCTTGAGCAGATAAACATGAGCCTATTTGGACCGTGCCTAATGCCAGGCATCTGCTAGGGAGACCCCTAGCATTGAGCCGCGGAATGGTGGAACTGTGTCCTCTGGAATGATGGATGGTGCTCCACCCAATACTTCCAGGATGAGTAAGGGAGTTGGGGATGAAGCGGGGTGGTGATCATCCAACATCCTGACCTTACTAATGCTCTTGTCGCTGCATGCAATCAAATCCTCACACCAATGCTCCAAAATCTAGTAGAAACTCTTCCCTGGACAGTAGAGACAGTTACTCCAACAAAAGCAGGATCATTTGTTTTTAATACATTTGATGAAACAATGAATTTGGTGTCCCAATACTTTTGTCCATATAGTGTATTTTCATATTTTGATTTATATTTGTTAGATTTACACCCAAAGTTGTGACCTCTCTGAAGATCACTGATGTTCTTCAGATGATTCTTTTCAGCACTGTACTGTATCTCTTGTTATTTTGCCTTCACCGTCTAATTCCATCCTAAATCAATCCCACAGCACATGTTTTGTTGAAGTCTGCAGATGCTACCTTCTACTGTTGACCGCATTTTTACCTCCTCCATCTCTTTCTCTCGCTCTCCACCCCTTATCTCCCTATAAAGCTACAAATCTCTAAAGGCTTTCACCTGTACTAACCTTGTGTGCATTGTGTGTGTGTGTGTGTGTGTGTGTAGCCACATATGTTTCACAAATGCAGGTTAATCAAAGCAGGCCAGATGCTCTCCAGTACATGCACACTTGCTTTTTGTTTAGACAGATCTCCAAACCTCAGCAACAAAAACAAGTGACATCACAGACTACCAACTGAGTACAGTGTGTTTTCTGATATCCTGCACTGCTTTGAAATTAGAGGGTTATTATAACAGCTGCCAACTCCAAATTCTCTTGGCTGCGGAACAGTGACCAGGACATCTGAAAGCTCCTGAGACTTTAGCCTCTTGGACATTATTATCCAGTAAAAATTCTAGGGCTGTTATTATTTAAAGAAAAGGTAAAGTTTAGAAATGGTGCATTTTTATAAGCAGTACATTTGCACGTCCAGTCAGAGGCTAGGATGTTGCCACATGGCCAAGAGGTTGAAAGGTTTTTTTTTTTTTTGCTATGGTTGCTATGGAATATCAAGTGGTTGCTATAAGGTTGCTAGGTAGTTGCTAGGTGGTTTCTATGGCTGTTATGGTGTTCCTTGATAGTTGTCCTAGATGTTTTTTTTTCTAGGAGGTTGTTATGCACTTGCTATATGGCTGCTGTGGTATCCCAGGTGGTTTCTAAGTTGTGTTGCAGGATGGCTTCTATAGTATCCCAGGTAATGATGTAATAGGTATGGTGCTATTAGGGTTGTCTCCTCCAGAGAGTCTTGGTAGTTAGTCTATTGGTAGTTAGTTCTCTACAGGCACTAGACAAGCTGTGTGTGTGTGCACACTCGAATCCGCACATCTGTGTCAGCACTGGGTGCAACTTAAAGTAACTGAATGAATTCATTAGAAGAGGTGTCCACAAACATTTGGACATGAGTGTAGTTGCTTGGCAATGAATGAATGAATCAGTAACTTAGTAAGTATGTAAGTTGGGCAGCTATGAGAGTCAGCAGTTCGTGTGAAGGCCAAGAAACGAGCCCTTAAGTAGGTCAGTCGAATATGCTGATACAGAAGCTAATGTAGTAGCATGATGTCTGAGTTTTGCTCATTTGTGGCTACTGACCTTCACTGCCCGTTAATCAAATCGACAAATGGATAATAGTTGATGATAGTGTCGCAATGAGATTTTAAACAACACCTGAGCATTTTTTAACCCAACCAAATTAACATACCTGTCTTTGATATTCACATCAATACACATCAAAGAACAACTAAAATATTCAATAACCAAATCCTATAAGAGTGGAACTGCTCAACTCTAGCAGTGACTCACCTGCAGCCAGAAAAAATCAGAAGCAGCAGTCCAGGGCTGACCACACGGGGACAGGACAGGACAGTCACAAATACCGTAGGTCAGTCAAACGGCTTTAGATCTCGATCTTAAATCCATATTTAAGCTCAGTTAAAGCCAGAGGCACATCCATTTAGAAATCCTTGGTTTGATAAAGCTTGTCCTGCTTGTCTCTCTTTCTGCTCTCTCACGCTCTCTCTCACACACACATTACCTCGCCCCCTCTTCCGCGTGTCATGCTGAGTTGCAACAAGGTGTTGTAAAGGGAAAGCGAGTTCCGTGAGAAGTCGTCGCTGCTTCGTTTCTGAGCACCACAGCCACTTCTCACCTTTGCTCCTTTAGCTGGCAGTGAAATCGTAGACCAATATTAGGTAACCTTCAAAATGTCAGGGGACAGATGTGCTCGTCCTTGTGGCAAGCCAAACACACACCTACGTATTAAAACACACGCACATACGCTGAGTGAAGCACTGTCTGACTGGATCTTATCCAAAAAAGTGCTGTGTGTATGTGTGTGTGTGTAGCGAGACACCACCAGAGTTTAAATTCCTGTCTAGACTACCTTTGCTCATCCTGGCTGGTAATATGACTAGGCATTATTACAGTAGATAATATCATATGCTACCCAAGATGCCACCGTATTCATATATTCTGTCTGAGTACATGAAGCCACAGCGGAGATGATAAAGCCCTGTGGGGTATTCTTCACATTTGGCATGCATGAAAACCTTTGCAGTACTGTGTCTATAACACTTGAAAGCACGGTCTTTTTCGCACCACATGCCCCTTGGGAGACACACTACATGTCCTGTTATCGATAACCCGGCGCTCTAACCGCTGAGCCACCACTGCCCTATTGGCATCATGCCTATCAATGCCAGGCGTGGGCTAAATGGCTATAAAGCCCCTGGCATTGAGCTGTGCTGCCCAGAGAACTGCACCAAGGGTGCAAACAAGTCCGATTTAACAGACTAAAAAGTGCAAATGTGAAAACGCCCCCAAAAATATCACAGTGCACCCAACAATAAAGGCAGCATTACACAATAGTAGAAAACACAGTAACAGAAAAGCTGCAGTTTATATGCCTTTATATTTAACTCTGCCCAACGTGGACATGCATGCGTGCCGATTTATGTGTCATAGGTGTTTTGAGAACACTGCTCCCCTGGCCAGGTCTCCTGTTGTGAGGGAGTGATATTATCAGGGAAAGGTGACCTGGTTAAAGAGAAGACAAATCCAAACAGTGCTGCTTTGTTGGCTCAGGATGATAAAATCAGTGAGGCTGCAGTGATGAGACACGCAGGCCTGAGGGTTTAGCACTGAGACAGGGACCGGAGGACATAAGGACACAACTAATAAAGACAGAGAGGTGCAGGGAGAAAGGGAAGACAAGCCTCATGGAAAAGAGTGATGTTAAAGGAGACTAGAGGGAGTACAGAGAGACAGGTTGTAGACAGCGAGAAGTGAGCGATATAGAGAAAGAGTGAGACAGGCTAGTGCTGACCTGTACTGTGTGATTATATCTGAGCCTGCCTGGTTACTGTATCCTGGAGGTTAAGCCAATTGGAAAAGAGCAAGCAAGTTGAGCACACTAAACATCAGTGCCTCAGGAGATCCAGAACACTAAGCTGTTAGCCAAAGCCTTAGCACCCTCTTTACATGCTTTACTGTCTTTATTAATGCAGCTGTTTAGTCACTTATATATATGGAAGATCTACAACAAAAGTATAGCATTCTTGAGTAACATTGGGAGGTTCTTCAATTTGAAACTGTAGAGAAACCTTTTAAGATGCTTTGGGGAACTTTCAAGGAACCTAGATGTTCCTCAAATCACCTTCAGAGGTTCCTCCACAGTTTCAAATTTAAGAAGCTCTTCAAGGATCATATACTTTTATAATACATTAAGCTTCTTTGCTGACACAGATATGCAGATGCACGCACACACAGCTTGTCAAGTTCCTGTAGAGAAGTCTTTCAGATAGGCTCTCTGGAGCAGATAAAACACAAACCTATTGGTATCATACCTAACCAGGAGTGGGCTAGAGGGGTACTGAGCCGTGGAGCACTGGGATTGTGGTTCTCTCCATCCAATTCTTTTGGTATGAGTTGGGGATGAGGTTGAGTGGTGATCATCCGACAAGACAAGATCGCTGAATGCAATCAAATCCTTATAGAAATGCTCCAAAAAACATTCTAGAAAACATTCCCTGGACAGCAGAGAGACTTACTTCAACAAAAGCAGGATAAACTTTTTTGTCCAAAACTGTCCAAATACTTTTGTCCGTATACTGTCTCTCAGCCTGGACTATCCTCTTAAAACTTAACATGCTACTTTTGGTTCCATAAAGAATTATGTTTGTAATGTGAGATGTGTCACTTCATTAATTCTTGATCAGTTCTTCACTGATCACTTAATCATCTTCATTACAAACCTGGTTCTTTATGGAACCAAAAGTGGCATCGCTCAAAAAACCCTCTGTAGCACCTCTATTTTTAAGAGGGCATAGCTTGTATAATCTCCAAAGAAAAGCACTGCCAATAAAATGGGATGTTCTGGAACATCTGCAAATCAGCTTGAGTCCACCCTGCCTAGTGGGCTCACCTTGCCATGTGTCGGTGAGAGGCACTGGGCTGTGGAACAGTGGATTTATGTCCTCTGGAATGAATACCTTTGAGATGATTAAAGTGGCATTTTTACCATCCAAAATTAGTCACCCAACATCTGCACCTGACCTCACTAATGCTCTTATTGTTGAATGCAATCAAATCCTCACAGCAATTTTCCAACACCTTTTTAATGCCTGTGATTTTGGAAGAAACATCAGATAAGCAGGTGTCTACAATCTGTTCGTTATTGCTGAGATAAATGGTTTTAAGTAAGACCTCTGTACGGGTTACTACAGTCTTTTATACTGTGTGGAAATTTAAAGATGAATGTACCAATAGAAATGGTCCAAAATTACTTATGAATATGGACTACCAATGAAAGCTAAGAAAATGCGTATGTCTCTTGTAAAATTACCATTTCATCATTAGAGGATATAGCTTGCATTTTCATGGGGTCCTTGGCTCTTGAAGATGCCTGGAAGGTGCCTCCCTCTACCTAGTGTAAAGCACCTCTGAACTTTTCACAGTTTGCATCAATTTTTAACAAGGAAGCCAAAACTCATTCTTAATCCTTAATCATTATTATTGCAGTCATTTGCATTTTCCTATGTGGTTATTTATCCAGAGGTGTGTCCGTAACCATGATGAAATCAATCTGTTAGGAATGCAGGGCTTGTTTTGAGCAGGATGTCAGTGGTGAAGGAAAGGCATGTCACACATAATTACATAGTGAAGCAGGCTGAAGGGGCGAGGCCTGCCAATTCTGACACGGCAGTGTGTCATTCACCCGGGAAAAGCAGCTTGCAGAGATGAGCAGTTACAGCTACTACTGTCTGTTGAGCTGGAGCTACTGGATAAATGCACTCATTACAACACCAGATGCGCTAAACGTGGGTGACACCTTGATAAGACTGTAAAATGTAAGCTTCAAGCTGTACGCCCACTGGAAATGCTAACAACACAACGTTTAGAAGATTTTGCAGTTTCACGAGTGCAGTTTGCGGCACTACAAGGTGACTTTGTGGACCTACTACTGTTGTTATGACTGCCCGTTTATCTGTGGGCAGAGTGTATGAGGTGATGCTTTACTACAATAGAGGAATTCGCTGGACTTTTATAATAATAGAAACGCTGAGCTGTTCTACTTCTAAATATTTCCTCTTGCTAATATCAGAGTTAGGTGATTATGCTTGACGGCAACAAGAAGGCTGTGTTTATCTGAGAAGGGCCTATGTGGGGACTAATGGAGTGGCTAGAAGTGAGTTTATATGAGGTGGGTAGACAACCTAGCACCTAGCAATGTAATCTGTGAACATACATATTTTTGAATATACATTACAAATCTATTACAGATGCAAATAAAAACTAAATGCAGTCATGCAAATAAAATGCACTATGTGGCCATTGTAGACACCCCTTCTAATGAATGCATTCAGCTTGTATATGTCGCACTCAGTGCACCCACACACAGCTTGTGCCGTCCCTGTAGAGAAGTACTGGGAATAGAATAGGACTCTCTGGAGCAGATAAACATGAACCTTTTGGCAACATGCCTAATACCAGATATGGGCTAGAGCTTTGAGCTGTGGAGCAGTAGAACTGTGTTCTCTGAAATTATGGTTCTTTATCTAGTACTTTTGGGATGAGTCTGGAAGTTGGGGTCGGGGATGAGGTGGGGTGAGGTGAAGTCTTCCCTGGACAATGAAGATAGTTACTCCAACAAATGCAGATAGACTGACAAATGACCTTGATTCTGGGAGAAGCAAGGAATAAGCAGGTGTCCCAATACTTTGTCCATATAGTGCATATTTCAGCTTCATCTAACTGTTACAATTAGCCCTACCTGTCAGTGGCAAACCAGGACTAAAGTTTTGTAGCTGTATTTAGGTCTGATTTGGCCATTACACTTGCTTATTAAGGAATTTGACACCACACTTTGAGGTGCTAGTGCCCCCTGCTGGGCTGACATTCTCAAAAGTGGCTCTCTAAAATACAGAAAGATCCACAGAAATGCTGCTATGTATGAAATGGAGAAAAAAAATAAGTATAGATGGGGCCTCAGTGGCCCTGACAGATAGCTCCAGCAGCTGATCAGGCTACAGTCAGCTGTTACAAATGCAGACAACACAGTCTTAGACTCAGTGGCCCACAGTGATGTGATTTTTTTTAGATTAAAATCAACGTGATTGGTTGAAAATATCACCTTGGTCAGCTCCTAATTACATTGTTATTATTCCCAACTGAAGAGCTTGTTGTGGAAAGAAAATCTGCCAAATAGGCTTATCCTACACAGTTTTTTCATGTCCATCCACTTGTGCAGTGGACATTTCACAAAGACTGTCCACAGTAGAAGAACATGTTTGCTACAGTGTTGGGAACGAGGAGTGTCAGGCAGCTGTTTTAAGGGAAATTGATTGGTGGCTGTTGGGTAGCTCACCTGTGTGCTGAGCCGTCCTCTCTGACCACATTAAAAGGCTGGTGCTCTTCTATGACATTGTGTACTAGTGGAGACTTGGTCAGACGGCTGCGGCTGGGGTGCGGCAGTGACCCGCACATTTCCCATGGCCTGGTGATGGGTCCACCTCCTTTCTTCTTGCGAGGCAGGGTGCCGTGGATAGAGACGCTGTGGTATCCAGGAGGAGGCATCTCTGCCACGCCAGGCCTGGAGCTAAGAAGGTCCATAGAGGAGGCTAACGGGCATTGCCGGCCCACGTGCAGATTCCTGGGCAGGCTGGCGAACCTCCCCTCCGCCATCATCCTTAATTCTGTGGAAAACAATTGAGAGTACACTGGATTACTACTATGCTACTACTATTTGGATCCCAGACCTGCCAACCTTTACACATTTTACATAGGAGATCACTATTTTGACACTGAGTACACTAGAATTGGTAGAATTTTAAAGTTACAACCTTAAAATATGCCAAAAAAGCAAATTCCTTTAGGATTCATGTACATCATGTAGGGCCTATTGCTGATACAAATGTGCACATGCACACACACAGCTTGTCTAGTCACTGTAGAACAGTACTGGCAATAGAATAGGACTTTTTGGAGTCCATAAACATGAACCTACTGGCACCATGCCTAATGGCTGGCACGGGCTAGATGGGTATTAATGAGCAGGTGTCCCAATACCTTTTTCTCATTAACAAAATTTAAATCCTTTCTCAACAAACCAATCTAGCAATCCTATCTAGCAATAACACCATTGAAAAGACTGACACTGAGGGAAAGGACAGCTAGCTTATCTACCCAGGCTACCTAACCAGCTAAAGGCAGCAACTAGTGAAGACAGCTTTAAGATGGACATCCCATATTCACATTAGCTGTTTCTCAGCTTGGATCATTGACTTCCTCTTTGGAGATGGTTTATTTGGAGATAAAAACCATAAGAGCTGAGACCTCTGAAGCTTGCCTTTCATCAGTCTTCTACCACTATCACTTTGTTTCATGCTCAGACGCTCACACGCCGCTTCTTCACGCTCAGATGGGTTTCTGCATGGGTTGAGTTATATAACGCTGGCAGGTTATCTAAGGGCAGTCGGCTGTTTGCGGCTCCATTGTGGAAACTCGGCCAAGCTGTCACGGTGTTGGGTGTAATCTCTATGGGTGTTTTGCAGGAGGCCGCGCTGGTGGATAAGCAGGGTGCTCATGTCTGCCCTCAAGCCTAACACGAACACTGGTGCGCTGTGTTTTGCTAACCTGAGCAGAAATATGAGACAGTGGTACAAATTACACCTCCACTGCGATTACAGAGCTGTCTCCTGGCTCAGAGAGGCTGAAAGGCTGATAAATATGGCTGCCGTTTAGAAGGAACCTCCTTTCTGACCACATGAACAGCAGATAACGATCTCCTGTTGCTCTCTCCAGAAGTTATTTACCTCGGCATTCCACAGGCTGCCTTGTGGCACCACTAATTGGGCATAAAAGTGGTGCCTCCATGCGCTTAGCATTGGACACGAGTCAGGCACGTCCACAGACAGTGCTGCACGCAGCTTCTGAGGAGCCCTGCACTTGTTCTTGCACGTCAAACCACAAATGACATACTCATATCTTTATTTACTAAGACTAACAAAGCAGGCTCTAAGCATTCGGTGTGCCTTCCTGTAAAGGGTCTGGCTGCTTCAACCTGATTTATGCGGTCGGACTGAGTGCTCTTGTAATTACAGTTCGATCTCAGCACGTTCTCTGAGACGATGCACATAAAGCTGTCGCTTACAGGTTTTATTTCTTCTACTTTGCTTCTCTTTCTCTTTCTCTGTCTTCTCAGTAACATATTCAGACTCTTTCTTAATTAAACAGCTCAACACCACAATGTTAAGAGAGGGACGATGTGCCAGCAAGCTACAGAAAGCCATCCACACTGAAGCATTCCGCCTGTCTCATTAGGAGAAAAGCAGTAAAAAATAGTAGGTGTGAGGGTTCACAGAGCCATACACAGGCTACGTGAGTGTGTGTGTGTGTGTGTGTGTGTGTGTGTGTGTGTGTGTGTGTGAATGCTGACCTCATTAAGGAGTGCTTTTAAGGAATGCCTGCTCACTCCATACATACATGCACACTTGAAAATATGTGGGATGTTTCCAATGCCTTCTGTTTTACAGTGGCTAAATAATGATAAGCTCACAGCATGGCCAACACTACTCCTTAAAGCAACACTATGTAGCATTTCTACCTTCTACTTTCTAAATCTTTGAAATCATTGTAAGTGCCCCATGGACTTGTAATAGAGAGAACAGCATCTCTATCATTGCTACTTCAAGCTTGACACGTCTCTAACATCTGCACTTTATAGCTGTGGTAAAGTGGGAAGAATTACACTCTCTAGAACAGTATTTGTGTAAAATCCTGTAGTATTGCTCTGCCGTATAAGTGCCCAGGAGCAAGCAATACTAATTCGGGCATAATGCTGATGAAGAACACACATACATACAGTAAAGTACACCATTAATCTATATATATATATATATATATATATCAGAAAAGTTTCTTTGGTACATAAGCAGATGTTTTTCAAATCAACTAAAAAGAGAGTTACAGCTTGAATACATACACCAATCAGCCATAACACTAAAACCATTTGCCTAAGATTGTGTAGGACCCCATGTGCCGAGAAACAGCTCTGATCTGTCAATGCATGAACTCCACAAGACCTCTAAATGTGTCCTGTGGTATATAGAACAAGGCGTATATAGAACCAAGAAGTCCTGTAAGTTGCAAGTCAGAGCCTTCATGGATCGCATGGATCAATGAGCATTGGCCACCATTACTCTGTCACCTGTTCACTAGTTGTCCTTCCCTAAACCACTGCTTACCAAAAAAAAAAAAAACACAAGGCCTGGGCAAACAAGGCCTGTCGCCATGTTTGCCCATTTTACCTGCTTCCAACACATCAGAAAACACACAGATTTGCCACACTTGCTAAGCCTAGATACGCATACATACACTATATGTCAAAATGTTTGTGGACACCCTTCGAATAAATGCATTCTAGAAGGGGTACAGCTACTTGCACCGCTGCTGACACAAATGTGCAAATGCTCACATACAGCTTGTCTAATCTCTGATAAACATGAACCAATAAACCCCCCCCCCCCACCACCACCACCACCACCACCCCTCCATGCAATACTATTGGGATGAGTTGGATAGTTGGTGTTGAAATGCTAAATGCAATCAAATCCTCACAGCAATACTCCAAACTCTAGCTAGATAAAGCAACCGAGCAACTGTCCCAGTACTTTTGTCCATACAGTGGATTTTCCTCCACATCTTGCATTAGCAGACCCAATACTGCTGTCTGTTCTCTTTGTGTGTGTGTGTGTGTGTGTGTGTGTGTAACCTAATCTCATGCCATAACCAACACCTTCTCTCTTCAAAGTCTGACATTAAGTCATGATCTCATTCCAACCATGGGGGGTGGGGGGGTGGGGGGAGATTCCACTCCACGTCTGGAATATTTAAGCCATTGCATTAAAGCCATTGCATTAACTGTTTATTTCCAAAAAAATACAGTCATGATCATGAGCCTGAACCTGTCACCAGCATGGAGAGCAATGCTTGAAGCAGGAAACTCCCTGGTAATGAAGCCCTGCTGGAGTGTCTGTCTGAACCTGCACTCTAAACCACATACGCACACACACACACACATACATACGCCTCCTGTGTTCCTCCGCTATGGGATCAGACCAACAACAAATGAGCAAGCCCTTGAACCAAACCCCCCCCAGCGCTCTTCCTGTATTTCTAATGGCTTTATAGGATCTTACTGTATGATCTACCTTATATTTAACTGCTAAACTCTCTTAGAGGCCTGGGGTTTAATCAGGGATCCTGTGTGCACTCTAGGTTTCTGAGTCTGTTTATTTACACAGTGGGCTGCCACACCTGGAGCACCTGTGCAGTGTCCAGGGCCTTGAAATGGGACACCCCATTCACTCTTACAGCTTTTCATGTGGCCCGGGATCGAGTAGCAGACATGAACCTCCACAGATCTCTGCGACTGAATGATTATTATAGCTGGGTAGAAATCCCCCCTGCGGTTTTCCTGCCTCTTTTCCACACTGCTGGTGTCACACACACACACACACACACACAGACACACACACACACGGCCCAGGAAGATGAGCCACCATCACGCCACCTCAGACCTATCTGAATCCCCTCGGCCAGCATTCCAGAGCAAACTTTAAAAGGCAAAAAGTGATGTGCTAGTGTCAGCAGTCACTAATTACAACTTCCAGAGGTCATTTCTTGGAACAGCGATATTTCCATGCCTTTGTAAGAGGTCATAGAAGGTCAAACTGCATTCATCTTGGCATAGTTGAATAATGAGAGTTCGCTACACTGATCATGGTATCAATACAAGCGTTCTTGCCGGAATGCACATTCTGAATCACCCCCATCTGAACTGAGTGTGCTATGCCATCCAAGTTTCATAATGACTACAACATGGTGATAGCACAGAGATAAACATCAGAACACCCTGCGTGCTCCTCGGCCTGATGGGTATGTGAGTCAGAGGGCCATGCTGTGTTACTCACTCAGCTCAGTATGTCCAGTTCACTCACACGCAGAGGTGAGTAACTCTGGAGATAATCTTCTAAACCTTATCCCTGCCCAGGCCTGACTGACCATAGCTGAAATGAATGCAGTGCTGTGTCTCACAGCTCAGTGTTTATGGGGTGCACCTCATAAACCTTTCCTAATTTTGTTTGGTAACATCACATCTTGAGCAATGATGAGCTATTTTGTAATATTACATTTTGTAGTGTGTAATAAAGTTTAGCCGTATGGCTAAAACATAACACTATGATCCTTAAAGGCCTTTTTTGTCATACACAGCACGCATCATATTATTTAGTAGGTTTCTCAAAGGTTTGCGAACAGCTTGGAACAGATCAAATACAAATACACTGGGAAATCAGTAGCACTGTGTTTTTACAGAGTCGCAGGAAACTATGAGTGTAATTACTTTTTTGTTTACTTTATGAATTTCATTCATATTCTTATCTGCTTCTTCCTGGTCAGGGTCACGGGGGCTCTGGAGCCTTCCTGGTCAGGGTTGCGGTTGGGCCTGGGAGGCAGAAGTAGACCGGAGCACCCGGAGGAAACCCACGCAGACACGGCAGAACACACCAAACTTCACACAAACTGAGCGAGGGTTGAACGAGGATTGAACCCACATCCACAGGCCCCTACCTATGGCCCGACTGTGCCGCCCAAACTGAGCATAATGATTTTTCACTTTCATTTCATTTAATTTTATTTAATTTAATGCTTGCAAATAAACTATTTAGGAATTTGCAAAAAATGTTGAAATATAATGAACAGAATTATGTAATAAAACAAAGCCATGCAGTGTCATTAATGTGAATGTGAAGCACCTAAATTTTTTTGGTATGAATAGCTTTTAACACGCCCCTTGTAGAGAATCTTCAACCTTTTACAGTGTTTCCACTACAAATTTACTGTTACCACGGCTTCAGAATTTTATGAAAGGTCATGACATTGCAATTACAAAGCAGTGCAGAGGACTTTTAACTTGAAATGATGGATTCAGGGAGTGAAATGAAGAGAGGGAGAGAAAAGGTAGATTAAACAAGCTAATATTTTAGTTCCCTATAATGCAATGGTTCTCAAAACAGTTAGGCTACAGCAAATATCTGACCCATCTGGGAGTCCTTAGCACAATTAAGAATTTCCAATGAATTAATCTATGTTTTTTAATCCACTTTTGTGCAAGCATGAGTTTGAATGGGTCAATAGAACAATACATATACACTATATGGTCAAAAGTATTAGGGCACAAACACATTACACGTACAGGAGCTTCTATGACATCCTATTCTAAACTTTAATATGGAGTTGGTCCCCCTTTGCAGCACTAACAGCTTCTACTCTTCTAGGAAGGCTTTCTACAAGATTTTGGAGTGTGTCTGTGAAAAGCTTTGCCCATTCGTCCAGAACAGTATTGTGAGGTCAGGCGCTGAGGTTGGACGAGAGGGCCTGGCCTGCAATCTTCATTCTAGTCCTTCCCAAAGGTGTTGGATGGGGTTGAGATTAGAGCTCTGTGAATGCCAGTCATGTTTGTCCACACCCAATCATGCTTTATTGGGAATTGCTCTGTGCACTGGGGCACAGTCATTTTGCATTGGACAAAGGCTCTACCCAAACTTTTATGTTTCCACAAAGTTGGAAGCATACAGTTGTCCATGTTGTCATTATCCCTCCTCCACCAAACTTTACAGATGGCATAGTGCAGGTAATGTTCTCCTGGCATTCGCCAAACCTCCCTGATAGAGAACCATGATTCGTCACTCCACAGAACATGTTTCCACTGCTCTAGAGTACAGCGACAGTGTGCATTACACCACTCCATTCAATGCTTGGCATGAAGTCGCTCGGCCATGGAAACCCATGCCATGAAGCTGCTGGTGCATGGTTTTTGTGCTGATGCTAACACCAGAGGAGGTTTGGAGCTCTGTAAATATTGAGTCATGAGAGCGTTGACAATGTTTATGCGCTACGCACCTCAGCACTCGGTGACCCTGTTCTGTAATTTTACATGGTCCGACACTTCGGGGTTGAATTCTTCAGAATTCAATGATTAAGCTGTGTCCTGCTACTTTTATCTACATAGTGTATATGGTTTACTGATCTTTTGAGATTTATACAGTTATCTAAAGAATAAAGAATACTAGCGGAACCCTAGTCAATAATCCCTCTCTATAAAAAACACAGCTCAGAAGACATCTTCCAGAGGTTTCCGTTCATGCTAGGCATTCTCCACATACCTGAAACATACAGTAATTGATTGTTTTTCTGTTGGCATGCAACCCCCAGATTAAACAAGGTACTTTATATAACCACAGGCTGGTCTCTGAGATGGTGGGGCTGCTACCCTGTTCTAGGCCACAGGGGCTTCACACTGTGTGTGGCACGGAGACAGCTGTTGGCGGTGAAGGAATGCAGTGGTATAACAGGCCCCCTGCGGCTCAAGATTACGCCAGGCAGACAGTTAATAGTTAACTTTCACCCCAACCAGAGATCATGAATGTATGCAAAAGAAGATTTATTAATCTGCTTATAAGACCATTATGCCCATCTAATGTATGCCCATCCATGTAAAATGTGTGTGAAGGACAGAGTATAAGAAAGAATTATTATACTCACTCTGTCCTTCACACATATTTTACATATCTCCAGCACTTGAGTGGCTGTGGGTGATAATATGTGCAGTGTGAATGTATCATGTTTGTTTTGAGCATTCTGAATGATAGTGGGTACAATAATAAGTATGTCTTGAATCTAATCATGTTTTGGGGCTTTAGGAACCTGGGTCTGAACCTGAAGTTTTTGCTTCCCGTTCAACAGGTTCTTTAAACAGTGTTTCTGCTTCTGTGACCTGGTGATTTTCCAGTGAGAACCATATAATCACAAGGTCAGGCTCAGGCAAGAGCAGGCTACTTATATCTACTCATATCTGTGTCAAATGTGATGTTTCTCAATGTTTCTATTTTTAATGTTTCTATCTTTGCAATAATACAGTGCAGAAATAGACACTAGGAAACTCTTCTTCCTCTTGCCGATTAGAAGCTATTTTATTCATAGATTCCACTGCTTTTGTGACACTAAAACTCTGGTATACCTATTTCAAGCACCAAAACAATTCAGCCATATGAGTAAAGGTATGCTTTTATGGTAAATATTTAAAAATTATTAAAATCGAACTTGAATTTTTCAGTTTTAGGGTCTGAGTGTCTACAAATAGTAGGGAAAATTCATCTTACCTATTGATTAAATTATAGATCCATAGTTTATATATGACCGTTCAGTGTTTCTGGGGGCCAGAAACGTCTTTCATCATGACTGACAGATTCTGATAACGATCAAGGGTGGGATTGGATATCTCATTTTACCAAACTTAGTAAAGCATCAGCATGCATGGCTTTTGTAATGTTCAGCATTGCCACCTTTTTTTCAGAATCAGATACATTTAAATTTTTGTCGAGCACCATCTGTGAGAACCTATGAATTCACACATAACTTAACTGTGTAGCTAAAAGTGTCGTTAGCAGTGTTAGCTTTGCCCATACTCACTTTACTGGGCTGAGCGATGTACTCTAGAGAGGGGTATCTGGTTAGTGGTGTTAAATGTCTTTACTCTGTTTCCCCCACAAAGGCACATTACTTTTAAACATTTTACAAATATGTGAGTTTCATACAGATGCAGTATAACATCAACAGACTGGAGACATTCTATCCACACTGGGTTTTTGCAGCTGTGAGTGAGGTCTGTGTTGCCATTGAACGAGGAACTGCAGGATGCAGAGTTGAAGCAACTCACAAAATCTGGATCATGAGACCTGGAACCTGATCATAGAAACTGAGCAGCTCTCAAGATTGGCTAAATGATTGGACAGTCCTAGAAAAGCTAAACATCAGCTGATACCAATACATAGTTGATTGATTTTTCCATCTTTACATTAAACAACAATAGCCATTTAAATATATTGTCCCTCCATTTTCACAGGCTCCAAAAGTTATTGGACATTGAATGATTATACTGATAGAAAATATCTGGATAAAAAGCCTGCCCAGTTCTAGAACATGTTTCTTTGGACAGAGATTAAACCAACATTAACTTGAGTATGGAAAAGGAAAGAAAGAGTTCATGGTCCATCATCTGTCAAACATGGTGGAGGTACTGTTATGGCATGGGCATGTATAAAAGCCAGTGGAACTGGATTACTGATGTTTATTAATGATGTGACTGCTGATAAGAGTAGCAGGAGACTTCTTATCACAAAGAGATGTTCTGGACAAAGAAAAGGCCTGGCAAAGATCTAAACAGAGGGAACTCAGCATTTGGTGATGTCCATGGGTTCCAGGTTAAACGCACTGACTACAAAATCCAAGTATTACAAAGAATCCTTCCATTTGTTAATATGCTCTCTAGTCAATTACTTTTGAGCCTGTAAGATGGAGGGACTGTGTAAAAAATGCCTGTAATTCCTAAACGGTTAATGCAATGTTTTTGTTGAACCCTTTGAATTAAGGCTGAAAGTTTACACTCCACACATCTTAAATGCTTAACTTCAAACCCACTAAAGTGGTGCACAGCAGCAAAATTACAAAGATTGTGTCACTGTACGAATATATTCATACACAGTCAGGCCTATAAGCAGGAACAGGTTATGGGATTCTCCTTTGTAATAAAAGTCTCTCACTCTATCCCCCTGTCTAACGCTCATTTTTCAGCTTTTCAAGGCACCATCTAGGCTAACTGTTCATGACCTCATTGTCTATGTCAATCTCCGACTCACACATACATTTGCACACAGCCAAATTGTCTCTGGTTCGTACATTCTGTCATCTTAGTGAAATGTACAGGGAAAACCATTGTAATGTCGTTTATGACTGGCCCACACTACGCACATGAATACCTTTGTTAAAACGGCCCACTATTGTCATTCATCCCTGTCAGGCCTTTTTTCTCTACATAAGCCGTTGTACGCTCATTAGAAGTTATTTTAATACAGATTAGTCCAAAGCGATGGTGAAATAGTATTAGGGGCGGATAAAGGAACTGTATGAAGGAACAATAACAGACCACCACAAGGTCACGCTACGCTTTTCTTCGCCCCTTTCACTCCATTCAGAAACATGTATGTGCCATTAGCGGCTTTCGGAGAACATTGCGACACTCGCAAACACAGAGGCGCTCACAGCGAAAGGTTAAACACATGAAGGAGGAGAAAATTCAGTGCATTTCAGTACAACAAGCAGACTATTCTCATTCTTCGCCTCTCACAAGCCAGCCACCCCCCACGGGAGCTGGTGGGAATCTTGTGAATAATGCAGTTCCCCTTTAATTAATTCAAACCTGCTTAGGGGGGGACAAAAGCCGGGGTGAGCGTGTGGGTTTAAAGAGCTCTCAGCCCAGAGCCATGCATCAAGCACAACAGTCATTTGGAGTTGGAGAGTGAAAGAGCCAAAGAAACAAAGATCAACTCAATAAGACCACAGAAAACTGAAGAACAAAACGGAAGGTTTAACTGGTTACAGGTTTCACTAGTTCAACACTACTTTCTACTATGATGCACATTATAAATGTGGCATTTTTAAAAATATATATAGTATATTATAGTAAATGGTCAATTGAGTAATTAGACCGACAAACTAGCTAAGAAAGTCTGCTAAGCTCTAGAACAACTAAATTCAGTATGGAAAAAGAAAGGAAGGGTTCATGATTTAAATCGTTTGGTTTTGTAGAGAGTTGCAAAGAAGACCTTCTGGAGTTCTAATGGAATGAACCATAGATCAAGTCAATAAGAAAATAGAAAACGCAACAACAAAACATTGAATGGCTACACATAAGTTAGAGCACCACAGTCATTTTAGTGTTTGTTGGTGTTACATCAGTCTTAAAGTTTCAGCAATAAACTAAAAGAGCCTAATGTCTACAACTATGGTATACAACTACATCTAGGGTACATGGAGACTGTGTGCATTTCCTTAAGCATTCTTTTCATGTAGACCTATAGCCAATATTACTTTTTCCAGGTGAATTTGATTTAGTTGTAGTCTTTTTCTTTACTAAAATGAATATAAGACTTATCCATGTTTAATTTTAGTTGATAAAAATGAAACATTTGTTTTTGCTATGAAAGATAAATAATGAAAATAAATAAAAATGTAAACATAGTATAAAGGAGTATAGTATATTGACAACTGACTGATTAGACTGAAACCAAGATTGTTTTGGCTTATGGAGAAGGAAAGGAAGAATTCATCTGAAACAATACGACATCATCTGTCAAACATGGTGGAGGCATTGTTATAGAATGGGCATGTATGGTTGCAGATGGATTAGAAGACAAAAGCCGGGGGAATGTGTGGGTTTAAAGAGCTCTCAGCCCCAAAGCATGCATCAAGCACCACAGTTATTTGGTGTGGGACAGTGAAACAGAAGGCCTCCTGGGGTTCTAATGGATGGAACCAACGATCAAGACCATAGAAAACCTAAAAGCCAAACAGAACTGGCGATATATTAGTAGAGCACTGTAGTCTATGTTTAAGCACTGCAGCATTTTTATCTGGATAGCCCAACAAAAAGTGCTACAGTTTGTCATTAGGCTGAATGGGCTCCTTGCCAGTGTAACATCAGTAAATCCCACAACAGTTGCTATGAAAGACTGCATTTGTGGGCGGAGACCAAAGCTTTCTAACTCTATTCTAATTCTATGTGCCCATGATGACATCAGTCTGTTGTACTTCTGTCTGTTGTTCGAGATTTATAGATTAGACACCACCATTTCAAACAATGGAGAGGCCGTAAAAATAGAACGTGTTCACTCAATTTCTATGAGAGCAACAAATCAGGAGTAGACAAAACACTGTTCTCCAGTCTGCACTGCTCCTCTCCACACACAGAGCAGGACATATGGTCAGCCATACATCAGCATGCCCCCTCCGTCCCAGGCCTGACACTTTGCCCATTCAGCTCTTCACTACTATAATGCAGAGCCACGAGAGCGGACGGACACAAAGAAATCACAACTTAAGTGTCCTTATAGTGTGTTTATCCGGAGAGTGCCTGAGCATGACGCTCTTATCAGCGTAGGAAGTGCAAAAATACACGCAAAGCTGTGAACGCAACACACACCCAATCACCGAAGGCGTGGAGCCAGGAGTAATATCCGCTGAATATCCGCTGAATATCACTGAAATGAAGTCCTCCTACTTACAAACTGGCTGCAAACTACAAACCTACCTACTAACTTTACAGAAGAAGGAAAACATCTTCTCATCTTTCAATGAAAGTCCATTTAAAAAGATTTTGTAGGTCATTTTGGAGCATTTCTTTTGGTCCATTCATCATGAAATGCCAGATTCAAATTATATCAAGCATGAAAAATGGCAAAACTGAAGATTAAGGTTTTGCATGGCAGTGCCAAATATATATATATATAGAGAGCTGTGGAGTAGTGGAACTGTATTCTTTGGAATGATGGTCCTCCATCCAATACTTTTGCGATGAGTTGGAGAGTTGTTTGGGATGAGGTGGGGTGGTAATCCTCCAACATTCTGACCTCACTAACAATCTTGTCACTGAATGCAATCAAATCCCAACAGCAATGCTCCAAAATCTAGTAGCTTTCCTGTGACAGCAGACACAATTACTCCCACAAACGTCAGATAACTCTTTTTTTTTTAGAAGAAACGATAAATAAGTAGGTGTCCCAATACTTTTGTCTTTATGCACAATGTACAAATAATCTAACTGGAGCATACCGAAAACATACGAAACATAGAAGGACATTCCCCTTTTCCCCCTCTGCACAAGGCCCAAGTCTCCAGCAGCAAGTTCTGACAAGCTTGACGTAACTGCCATATACTCATATATACCATGTGTTTGTAGTTCGGCCCCTGGCCAGCCTTTCGAGGCAAATGACACTGCGGGACAATACTTTTCACAGATCCTTTCTTTGTTTAGAGGAGTGTAGGGGGGTGTTATAGAGGAGACTGCAGCTATGGTGCATCCCACTGCGCTGCATTCAGATCATGAGCCAAAGGAAAAGATGGCAGACATATTCATCACAAAGTTATTAAAGCTCTCAGCGGTGACTGCCAGTCCACTTCTCAGAAGCAGGAGCACCCCCAGCACACACACACACACCCAGCCCCTCCACAGCAATTTGCAACTGATTTACATACAGACACGAACGCACCCCCTCGACACAGCCACAGTTAGTAATGTGGCTTGTTATGCTTCTATACTAGCTAAAAAAAAAACAGCAGCCTAGCCTACAGAATCACTCTCTTGTACTCTTTACCCAACAGCATGTCCAAATATATTGCAGGACTGCAGATAAACAATATATCCATATCATGTAGTATTTAGTAGACAAAGGAGATCTCTCTGTCTCTCCTATATATATATATATATATATATATATATATATATATATATATATATATATATACACACACACACACACACATATAAACATATATCATAGTAGGTGTTACTACACAGTTTATACAGTTATTGTACACTTGTTTACAGTTGTTTACTGTATTTTGTTAATAGGGGATCTCTCTCTCTCTCTCTCTCTCTCTATATATATATATATATATATATATATATATATATGTGAAAAATATATAATATATGAAAAAACATATATTGTGATTGTCCAATGAAAAATATGTATCTCTATATTTTATATATTTTATATTAATGTTATTTAATTAATATTATTATGTCTCCCTTCTGTTTATTCTGTTTACTGTATTTTGTTAATAATCTCACTATCTATAATACATGCACTTGTTCAGTGTTCTATGTGTACTAAACATACCTACATTAAACCATATCATGTATATCATGTTGCAATTTATCACAATAATGAGAAACAATCAGTATATTGCCCATCCCTGATGCATTAAGCACTGACCAATACAAAAGCGCACAGTAGAACAGTGCAGACAACACAGCCATGAAGTACAAGAAAGTGTCAAACAGTGAAGGCAGCAACACAAACAGTTCTACAAAGAGTCTTCTGCCCTAACTATAGATAACCACACACAGCTATGAACAACTATAGAACACCTAAGTATTTATAAATAGAGTAAAATCCGACCAACATGAATGAAATTGATGTAAAAAATCATCGAAGCCTTATTAAACTTAATCAGTTATTAAACTGAATAACTGATTAATTATTAAACTGAAGTCTTGCGCTCACCTGTCTGAAAGTAGACAGCAGTGTCCCGGGAAACACACACAGATGCAGATTTACCCTTCTCCGTGTAGTAGGTTAAGAATGCCTCACTGAAGAGCCATGGTCAACTAGTGCTAAAACTTCCACTGACCACCAACAAGAAGACCAGCGTTCTACAGCTCTCAGCTTTCTTACAAACAGTCCACTGCTCACCATCAACTGTTCCGGTGAATATCTCCTCAGGAGTCTTACGATCTCTCTCTCTCTCTCTTGCTCACTCTCTCTCTCTTGCTCACTCTCAGGGGAGTGATTTAGGATTTCCCAGACACACCCTCTTCACTGGGCAGAACTTGAGGAGTTGTCTCACACACCCAGTTAACTGGCCAGCCCCTGCCCCCAGCCTCTGTCATCCTGTGTGTGTGTGTGCGTGTGTGTGTGTGTGTCCTCAGATTACTGACCTCAAACACAACCTTATTTCAGCTCAGTATTGCAGTCTTGATCATTCATCACAGCACATACTGCTACTGTTGAACAAAGGCTCACAGCTGTGATTAATGGCCTGTTTATTAGTGAACTAGTTTAGACTATTTCAGGCCTTATAAGCTCCCTTAACTACTTCAGCAGGGTCCAACTAGCACTAAGCCAGAGTGCTGGCGGCTCAAAGGCACACTGAAGGTGTGGGCTAATAATGGCTGTGTTGATCATGTGGAGGTGGGGGCAGATTGCTCTGGTTGTCAGTGGAAAGCACACTTTCCCCTCTCTTTGTCCTCAGATTCCTCCTCATTGTCTGCGGGACGATAACAAACAGTGCAGCGAGGGCTCCTTCCTGACTGCAGCAGTGCAGCCCGGCCGAGAGGAGGGTCAGGTGACTGCATGCTTTTGTTTGGACTCCTTGTGAGGTCCAAGAATGACTGTTTACTAGGAGGATCAAATCTTCAAATGTAGATTCTGATAGAAATGGGGCAGTATGAAGAATAGAGCTGATTCTGATATTTCATAGGTTTTTTAACCATTAGACGATCGCATGATTTGTCCAAATTTCTACATATTTAGTTGTTTAGATGTAGCAAAATGTCAATCAGAGAGGTTTGGAGTAAAATGGTTAATTGCAGAGAACTTACAAACAATACAGCAGTATTTAAAAATTTATATGTATTAGCAATAGTTCAAATATCCAGTAAATGTCTCATCATTTGACTCCAAAAAATGAAAGTTTGGTACACGGCAGAGACAAGGTATACATGGCAGACAGTAGCAGATAGAAAACAATACGTTTGGTCTGGGATGAATCTGCTTAAATTACTACAAGCAGCTGCCTAGACTCCACACGGCCTCATAACTCATAACTCATCAGTGTCAGAAGTAGACTTTGCTGAAAATAGAGATTAGAATCTGATATGAACACCACAGAAGGTAGATATTATCAAGCTTTAGCTGTGACGGCTTGCAATGAAATCCACAAAGTGCTCCTTTCAAATGTGACACTCGCTTTGAGTGATGTGTGTTATAGCTGGAATAGAGCTGAGATGACGAGCCTGTCATCATGACTGGAGTCTGGTTCCAGAGGACAATCCTTTTTGACCCTGCCTTCAGAAACAGAGCCCAGATTTGTCACGCTCTCTCTCTCTCTCTCTTGCTCTCTCTCTCTCTTTCTATCTCTCTCACTCTGCTTTAACAATTGCATTTAATTACATTCAATTGAGGAATTCAGGTCCGTGTCAAGTACAATGCCAAGTCTGGATGCTTGTCTTCTGTGGATCTTAAAGAATGGCAGGTCAAACCGAGCCATACTTGAAGCTCAAAGGGCTATTGGTACAGATCTGCATTTGACCATTGCCATCAAGTTAGGAGGGACTGGTCTGTCCTTGGCTTTGTAGGCCAGCGTCAGGGTATTGAATCTTATATGGGCAATGGCCACAGGATGCCAGTGAAGAGAACACAGCAAAGCAGTTACATGGCTGAGCTTAGAAATGTTAAAGACAGGCCATGGAATGCCAGACAGGCTGGTTTGAGTATTTCTAGAACTGCTGATCTCCTGGGATTTCCGGCACAACAGTCTGAAGTGTCCAGTGATTGGCAGTTCTGAATACAGAAAAACTACAGCAATTCATAACAACTATGGTGAGCAGAAAAGCTTCTCAGAATGCACAACAGTTTGAAACCTTGAGGTGGATGGGCTACAGCAGCAGAACACCAATGTCAAGTTTCAACTGTGTCAGTCAAGAACAGAAAGCTGAGGCTGCAGTGGGCATGGTCAAGATTGAGCCTTGTAAAAATTGAGACTGGTCTAATGATACTTGATGGTAGATGGTAGAGTCAGAGTATGGTGCCAACTGCATAAATCAATGAACCCATGGACAGTCCAGTCTGGCGGAGGTTGTGTAATGGTGCAGGGAATGTTTTCTTGGCACAATACGTTTATTAAGATCAGTCAATCACCACTCAGTCTATTCAGTCAATCCAGTCTATTTAAGTATTGTTGCCGATCATTTGTATCCCTTCATGGTCACAATTCCCCCATCTTCTAATGGCTAGTGCAGCATGATAATGCACCAAGTTACAAAGCTTCAATTGAGCAAGTGCTCCAACATGAACAGGAAAATGTCCCAAAGCTCCAACATGAACAAGACAATGAGTTCAGTGTTCTTCAGTGGCCATCCCAGTCACCGGATCTGAATCCAATAGAACACTTTGGGATGTGGCAGAATGAGAGACTTGAAGCGTGAAAGTTCGCCCTGAAAAAATCTGCAGGAATTGCATGATGCAATCACGTCGACATGGACCAGAATCTGAAAGGAATGTTTCCAACATCTTGTGGAATTCATGTCCTGAAGAATTAGGGCTGTTTTTAAAAGCAAATGGAGCCATACCCAGTACAGTGTTCCTAAAGTAGTGTACATAGCTATGTTAAATATGTTCAATTTAAGCTAAAAACCTTAACTGTATCAGTTGCACTTAAATAAAACTGAAATTACTAATTCACAAGGTCTTACTTTTTGTCTTCTAGAAAGCTCCCATAGACAGAGGGTTTTCTTACTACAGTGACAATAAGCAAATTCACCTAACATTTATTTGCTGTTTACTTTTTGTACCCGTGCATCTGAAATGGATAAGTGGGTTAAAAGTTTATTCTGCTATTTAGCAGCAAGAAGTGATGTGGGCCCTTAAAGTGTAGCTTTCTCACATTAGGATAAGGTATTTCCCTCTCCCTCTCCCTCTCTCTCTCTTCCCTTCTTTAATCTGATAAACTACCTCCTAAGGCACCTGAAGCCAAAGCCAGTCTTCCTGACCACCCCACCTGTAACCCCCCCCAGCAGTGCAGTAAATTCTGTGGGAGAAGACAAGAGATTCCCCTCCAAGGGTGGTGGACATGGAAAGGGGTCACTTGTACCAACACATACATATTAAGGTTTTTTAATGTCCAAATGACCCACCACCCTGACCTCACCTCACGCTCTTGCCGCTGAATGCAATCAATTCAACACAGCATCGCTCCAACATTTTGTAGAAAGCCCTCCATGGACAGTAGAGACAGTTAGTACAACAAATGCAGGATAACTTTCTTTGTAATAACCTTGATTTCAGAAGAAACAATGAATGCACAGGTGTCCCAATACTTTTGTCTATATAGTGTAGTTTCTAATATTTCTAACTAACCAGCAAATAGAAGCCATGTGAATGACAGAGCAGCGACTGTGTATCTAATGAGCGTTTTATATTTAATAGACTATAGACTAGGCAACATAATAGGCTATTACAGTACGTCCAAACCAATTTTCCACAAACACAGGCTGGGAATTGATGTTGCGCTTTTTCACATCAGACTCTACACTGAGACTTTTCAGCAGCATTCTGTAATTATATTTCAGCCCCATTTCATAATTATATTAAGAAGTTTTATGGAAGCCACTCCTCGGGATTCTCCCCATCAAAACTCTGATCTGTAATCTGTTCTAGGTTAGTCATCTCTACTGCCCGAGGCTTCACCGAAGGCCTCGAATAGCACCAATTTCTCCTCCACACAGCTCTGATGTCCTTTATCACCATCTAACTCTCTCCCTCTTTCTCTTTCTGCTTTCATTCCATGGAGGGTGCAATTCGTCCTGCTTTTCCAAACTGCTCTGCCCAAGGCTGATAGAAGGAGTTTATCAGTGCGTGGAATGTAAACTATACAGTCGTTTCTCAGAAATGCCCAATTTCACAACTTTAATTCAGCACTGAGTCACCTTCAACCAAAAAATAACTTCCACTTCCTCCTAGAAGTGAGAATTTGAGGTGCAATTGCAGTTAGAGGAAACCATGATTGCCGGCATAAGCTAATAAAGCTGGGGAATAATTATATGTTTAAGTGTTTGCAGGAACAGCAGATTTTAGGACGCGCCATAAACAGTATCAGAAAGGGTAATTAACTTTTGGTTTTGAGTAGCGGGACAATAAAAAACCCAAAGAACCTGTACTGTACGGTATTAAAAAAAGGTGATGCCAAAGGACTTTCCACAGGGTTCTTTGGAGCGATACCACATAAGTTCATTTCATTTTAACTGAATGATTTCAGCTTTTTTTAAAGAACCATCCATTGAAAGGTTCTTTAGGAAATCTAAAATAGTTTGATGGCATCGACCCAAAAAACCCTATTTGAATTATTTTTTGAGAAAATAGGTCAAATCAATGCCAAGATCTGTAGGCCCATATTTTTTAGGCCTTTAGAACAAAGTTTGGTACTTTTCTAAAGTGGGGGCTGAAATCAATAGCAAGATCTTCAGGCATCTGCTTCGGGGCTTTGGTACAATGTGGATTCTGGTTATTTGGGGAACTAAATGTGGTTCTTCCATGGCCTCACTACAAAGAGCCCAATCTGATAGGTTAAAGTCAGTGTGACCTTTGGCCTTTGGTACAATGTGGAATTTGTTTTTTGGAGAACCAAATGTGATTTGCTCTATTTGTCATCTTCACTTTTAAGAGTGCAAGCTAAAACTCACGGCAAGATGGCGTCCTCTATTTTTGGTCCTTTGCCTCATAGAATGTGGAATCTGTCCATCATGGCCGGTGTTTTCCAGCAGGAACTAATGGCAGCTCACATGACGAGCATTACTGAGCCTCATTTGCTCTACTCATGTAAGCAAGGCTGTCATCAAATCACCATTTACACCTACAGACTATGATGATGGAAGACGAACCATCAGAACCTAAATTTACAACAGCATTTCATGCTGATCCAAGGTCAGTCTGTAGGATCTGGTTCCTGTCACTGTAAGCTCAAAGGTCATGCAGATCCAGAGAGAGCTTGTTAGATCTGGAGAAGCTTTGAGACATTCTCCAAGTTCCTCCCCGTGCTGTAAAAATGATGGATGTTTGCCTTCGTGAAGAGGCGATGAGCTCTTCTATGGCCTTGGCTGGTGTACGACTGTTAGCTGTTGTTAATGAAGACTGATGGCCTTTGTCCACAGGTGATATCTGCCAAACAGGAGCAGTAAATGAAAGTAGCTGAAATGGCCTTCATGGACGGGCAACTACTGCCTTATAGTCAAACTTTTATCAGCTGAGATGGCAGCATTCTGGACCTGTTCTGGATTTCCAAACATACTTTGGTGTACGGGAGAGCTGCTAACTCTGTTTATGTTCTGTTTATGTCTTGCATTCTGGACGAGAAGATAGGGCTGGAAGTGTAACAGAGAGTGCCCTTTCATTCTCACGCCCAGTGTGACAGCAAAGACGAGAAGAAACCACACACCCTAGGAACATCCCAAACAAAGCTAGAAGCTCTGGTAAACACCCCGTGCTCACTGTCATCTAAGAGTGGTCTGATGCTATAGATGGCTTTTTTTAAAGACTTGCAATCTCACTACAGCTTACTAGGATGAATGGCATGATGTATGGCAAAATCCACTATATGTCCAAATGTCTAATGAATGTATTCAGCTACTTTGGGTTGAAACCAATGCTGACACAGATGTACAAATGTATACACACTCCCAGTTTGTCTAGTCCCAGTAGAGAAGCATTGAACAGTGCAGCAGCAAAACTGTGTTCTCTGGAATGACGGTGCTCCATCCAAAACCTTTAGGGTGGGTTGGGGAGTTAGGGATGATGTGGGGTGGTTATCATCTAACATCCTGACCTCACTAGCACTTTGACAATGCTCAACAATTTAGTAGAAAGCCTTCCTAGACAGTAAAGACAGTTATGCAGGAAACTTTTTTAATTTTAGGAAGAAACAATGAAGGAGCAGGTGTCCCAATACTTTTGCCAACATCCTGTAGAATATATACGCATGTCAGGACTAATTTGAGGGTCTAAATAAATGCCTTAATATAATATCATATATTTGTTTGGGAAATAAATAATTTCCCAAACAAAACTACAACTTAGTTTGCAAATATCTAGTCTTGCACAAGTCCAAGACACACTCCAGTCTCTAAATGACGGCTGTGTTCCTGACCTCCTGGCACATTTATCTAGGTCAGAAATACTTGTGTAGGCAAAGCGCAAAAGCTGCCACTTATGCTGACAAATCTGCAATCTGTACTAATAGTAGGGCAGGCAGTGTGCCAAGTGCCCCCTTAATGGTACGCTTCACACTCTGACAGCAGCCTCAGACACACTTCAGTGTCATTCGGCACAGTGATAGTTACAGACACATACAAACACACACACATTCTTTCTTTTGATGTGGAGACATAAAGTGCATGGTGTTGCAAAAAGAAAAACAGCCTAATACCACAAAGGACGTCAAAAACATTTGTGCTTACATGAGTAGGCGGCAACAGTTGACCAGCTAGCTTCTACAGGATCAGGTGACCTGTAGCTGCGATTTAGCAGCATGCACACTGCACAGTGACAGGACAGCATGTAGCTGACATTTCTGCTAGGATCTGCTGAACATTAATATAATTGATTAAGTCCTACAGATTCTTAAAACCAGCAAGAGACACATGCTGTCCACAATCTTTACTCTCAGAACTGTTATATTTCTATTTATAATGGTTTTTTATCCCTATTCCCAATAGTGCCTTGGACCAGACTGGGTTGAGTTGACTAATAGACTACAGCTAATTCAGATAACCACTCTACACACCTGTGGTGGACAGGTGCACAGATATTGAAGTTTGGTGCCACCAGCATAAACCCATAGACCCAACCTGCCTTCTGTCAGCAGTCCAGGCTGGTGGGAGCAATGTTGGACCAACTGTCCTTTTGTTGGACTAACTGTCTCTACTGTCCATGGAAGGCTTTCTGCTAGACTTTGGAGCATTGCTGTGAAGATTTGATTGCATTTAGGAACAGGAGCATTTCTGAGGTCAAGATGTTTGATGATCACCACCCCAACTCATCCCCAACTTCCCAAAAGTATTGGATGGAGCACCATCCTTCATTCCAGAGAACACAATTCCACTACTCCACAGCTCAATGCTGGGGGGCTTTATACCACTATAGCCTACACTCAGCATTTGGCATGGTGCCAACAGGTTCATGTTTATCTGCTCCAGAGAGTTATATTGTATTGTCTGTGTCAGCAATACATGCAACTTAAAGTAGCTGAATGCATTCATTAGAAGGGGTGTCCACAAACATTTGGAAACATTTGGACATACTGTACATTGTAGTCAATGCAATGCGAGTCTGCCACTACTATCTACTATCTACACTACTATCATTTGTTTGTATTTCGGCCACGCTGACCTCCGACTGTCCATCCAAAGTAGCTAAGGAAGGTAGAGTTGGCCTCAGATGTACAATGCAGCTTCTGAAGTAGTTTGGTGTGTGTAGCATTAGCATTTCTCACAGGATGTGAGAATTGTTTGGAGTCGTTCTCAGGATGAGCTGTTAAAGGTGTCGAAGCTGGTTCAGTCTGACCTCCTGCTGACGTCTCCAATAGCCAAACCCTTTCTCATGACAAACAATAGGGGTTAGTAGCTCTCAAGCATGGGCCAGTAGCTGTGGGCTGCAGGTATTTGTCATAAGCAAACATGAGCAAGACCTCCAAAGATCTTCCTGGAGACCACGAGGATCTAGACTTCATGTTGTTTTAGCAGATATGGTGAGTCAGAGCACAGTCATAGTGCTGGTGAACTTACTGTACGTAAACCGGGCATGTTTGCGATATGAAAAATGAAGATTAGGAAGAACAAGTCGAAGCTCCTTTGTTGTAAATCTGAGTCAATCAAGACGGAGAACACTACATGCCGCTAAGCATGTGTCTTGTCACTGTAGGTATAACAGTAAAGTGTAGGCAGTGTGCAATGCCGGGAAACAAGCTTCAGCCTGTCATGCACTCTATGTGTGTGTGTGTGTCTCCACATGTTGGAGTAAGACTTAATTACACACAGAGAACATTAGCCCCTAGGCTGCGGTAAACGTGAGGTCTGAAGACCACTGAAGACGGCGTCAAAATCTCCTGGTAAGTCCAAACGTGTGCCGGCCCCTCCTTCCACAGCTTACACAGCAATTTGTGAGCATGCATGTGTGTGAGTTAATGCACGGGACACACTTTAAGCGGAAGCAAGCCCCTGCATGACACCCTAACTGTGTTGACAGTAAACTGTGTTGTGTTACGGTGTTCTCATGGGCACTGATGCCATCTCGGCTCCTACCTCACCTTAATTCCAGCATTGCTGCATAATTCCGCTCGCATATCTCTTTCATGCTCTCTGGTTCACTCCTGAAATCCTAGCACAACACCTAATTACACTTTTCTCTGATGAACATTTCCAAGCAGGATACACTGGCGTCACAGAAATACAGACAGCACAGACACACACATATATACACACTTACAGGGAAGCGAGCAGAAATACTGGGCTACAAGACTGGGTGATATGCAGTCATTCGATTAAATTAGGACCCATGAAAATGCCCTGATGTTTTTTTTTAAAGCAAGGGTTTTCTCCTTACACACCTTCCATAAAATTCAAACATGTGTAGTGACATCCTACCAACCAATTAGCAACATCATCGGAACCACCTTGAATACTACAGCAACCGCCGAGCAACACCATTGCAACCACATAGGATACCACAGCAGCCATCTAGCAACACTACAGCAACCTCCTTGGATGACACAGCAACCACCTAGCAACACTGTTATAACCATTTAGCAATACCATAACAACATCATTGGATACCATAGCAACCACCTAAGCAACACCATAGTAACCACCTTGAATGTCATAGCAACCACCAAGCAACACTATTACAGTCACCTAGCAACACCACAGCAAACACCTAGCCACACAATTACAACCACTTGGCAACACAGCAACAACCACCCGGGACACCACAGCAACCACCTAGCAACACTATAACAACCACCTGAGATATCACAGCAACTACCTAGCAACACTATAGTCGCACCTACCTAGCAACCACCTGTTATAAAATAGCAACCACCTAGCAACACCACAGCAGCCACCCAGCAACAATGATGGGTGCATCTGGCCTGCCATACCAACCACCTAGCCAAAACAGTGTCACCCTAGTGAGCACCTGACAACAATCTAGCAACTGCCTGGAAGTGAAAACCACTAACACGACATAACCATTTTATTCTAAGTTTTGTGATTATGATATGCCTTTCATAATGCTGAGCCTGAAGTCTAAATATTTGTGCACTATTTACCTAAATACTGTAAGATACACTGAAAAAGATGATGCATTGAACATAATTATTCCCAAACTAAATCAAAACTCAAACCTGAGCAGTTTAAATATTTGATTAATGTTAACAGTTACGCCCACATTTCACTCATTCTTTGCATTATTTGTTTAAGTGTATAAATAAAATACCAGCAATGGCACAAATATCCATGGCTGGTAATCCACACTCCTTTAGGTTGGAAAGGTTGCTGCTGTTTGCAAAACTACTATGTAAAAATCATTGACAAAAGCTACCTGCTGAACTAACACTTACCTCAGCAATGTTCTGTTAGCATTGTAGGTAGCATTTTGCAAATGTTGCCCTGCCATAGCGCTAACTTTTTTACGCACAGAGATATATTTGGTCAAGGGTGAAAGCTGTTTGAGCCCAGAGAATGCTTCCTGAAATCGGTGGTCTGGGGTTCACTTCTAGTGAACTCTGGTGCGGTGCACTGCAGGTGTGGCAGCCATCAGCTCCCGGCCCGATGTGGGATAGGATGTTTTTTTCACCTGACAGCTTCGACTTATTGTCTGCATTGCTAAAAAAAATAAACTATGCCTTTGAGAAGGCCTTCCAGCTCCTTGTTTGCAGGTTTTCCTGCATGGTGTATCCATGGACAATAATGAAGATCCATAAGCGGATGAACTTAGGCCCTACTATTCTGCAAAAATCCATGCAGAAAGTGAAATTGTGCAATCAACAGTTTGCATGGAACAAACAGTGATGCTGAGTGAAAATGTGATATAGTAAACTGATAGCTAGACTAATATTTAAAACCATATTTGTAATCACTGATAAAATTAAAGGCTGTTTCAGGGTAATATACATGCACAGACTGTATTGTTTTCCCACCTAAAGGCCTTTCTGTCACCTGGCACTCACACCTCAAACCATGTCTTCTCCTCCTTTTCTAATGTCTCTGATTCCAGGAAACACACTTTTCATCAAAACCACTTCCAGCGATATTACTGTTTTGTTGCCCAGTCCTGCTCTACATATGCCCACTACACTCCATTAGTCAGTTCTGTCAGCTCAACCCTGTTAAAGAAGCCCCACAGTCTTCTACCCCAAAGGCACAGAGTGAATGTTGTGAGTGTTGGTGGGACAGAGCCCGAGGACTAAGGTCACACAGACACACCGTCTCTGCACTCCAAGTGTGATTAATGCAGCACTCCAGTGCAGTCCACTATACCCCGACAGTCATAGGCTGCCCTACACAAACAAAGGAACAAGAAGATAGAGAGGGATCATGAGGACGGCGGAGACAGAGAGAAAGAGAGAGCACCGGAGCACCAGTGACCAAGCACAGCTAGAAACAACATGCAGATAGAGCCGGGAACGCCTGCCTTTGTTTTGTCAGTCTGTGATTTTTGGGATGAAGTGTGTGTGTGTGTGTGTGTGTGTGTGTGTGTGTGTGTGTGTGTGTGTAAATAGGCGTGCATATGAGAGAGTATGGGAAAGAGAGAGAGGTGGTGACGGTAAAGAAGGTAAAAAGAGACGTGACGTGATGTTAAGAGAGTGACTTTAAAATTAACGTTTTCATTTTATATTTAATATTGAAAATTTGAATGGATTCAATCATGTTATTAACTATATAGTTACACAAGGAATTAAAGTTACATTTGATTTATCTGATATATATTTCCAACTTAAAGTATCAGTATGCAAGAATGGGTATTTTTTGCTCCTGGGCTTCCCCTAGAATCGGTAAGCATTTTCATGCTTTGAGTTGCCACTAAAGGACACACTTTTCACATGCCTTTCTGGACAAGCTGAGAGGTACAGAACTGTCACTAAAAGTGATGGTAGAGTAATATTACAGCATTTTACACAAATATGACTCAGGAAAAGAAAAGCTGGGGAAGGGAGCAAGTTGACATGCTAGGCTAAAGGTAACCAAGCTGAAGAGATATGCAGCTATGCTGATCTCACAAGCATTATCCTGCCCGCTTCACCAGAGTAACAGCACATTGAACAGGTTAGCAGCACATTGAACCCGGAATTGCAACAATATAGATGCTAAATCATCATTACAATTTTGACACTATTTTAGCTGCTATTTTAAGGAAATAATGCTACATAATATTGCTTGACACCTAAAAGTGTGCATCAGTTGAAAGTATAGAAGCAGCACTTCAGACAAAATTTTCATGACTTGAATCAACAAGTTATCAAGCTGTGAGTGAGAATAATGCATATAAAATCACATGCTTTTGTCATTACTGCTATCTGGGATTACGCCCATAAATGTGCAAAAGAATGCATTTACTGAGTAGTTCTGGGATGTCAGCATAGTAAGTGAGTGACTTAGGTTGGGGCAAAAATGCGTAGATGTGGTTTTACAAGCCCATTCACAACCCTATGTTTTGTAAATGGCTTTTATAACTGGCTTGTAAACATTTTGATGAGCGCTGCTGTAATTAGTCAGGTCCCCATAGCTGCTCATATAGGAGCCACATAGCATAGCATGGCACTGCTTTTCATTTTTAGCACTATAACACAATTTTTTATAGGGTAAGCTCGTAGCCTTGCACAAATTCAATGAGCGGCGCTTCCCAGAACTGCTCTTCCACAAGCAGTATGCCGCATCTAAAGTTAGCTTTTAGCCTAGAACGGATACCCACTCGCTCCCCTGCTTTTCACTTCTTTGCTTCCTAAGTTTGTGGACACACCTTCTAATGAATGCATTCAGCTGCTTTAAGTTCCACTGATTACTGACACAGATGTGCAAATGCACACACACACACACAGCTTGTCTAGCCCCTGTTGTCTCTGAATGCAATCAAATCCTCACAGCAATGCTAAAATAAATCTAGTAGAGAGCCTTTCCAAGACAGTTTTTCAAACAAAGCACAAAAAGGTACACAAAATGTCTTTGGAAAGAAACAATGAATGAGCAGGTGTCCCAATACTTTTGTCTGTATAATATATGCGGGCATATATTTTTATAGCTACCAGATACATAGTACACCCTTTAGAATACAGGTATTTTAAGTGGCATAGAGATGTAAGAGTTCACTGGATATAAAGGTTCTTCACACTCACACCTCTCTATTAAGTGGTTTAGGGCATTTTTTAAAAAAAAGGGTAGTTATTAAAGAGCAAGGCTTTGAGAAAATCTGGAAAGGTCTGGACAAACAAGACTCTGACCTCTTTTGGACTCCCTCTCCCGCAGGACATGGATGCTGGAGAGGATGTGGATGCGATGGAGCCGACTATGAACTCCTAAACCCAATAGGTCTATCTCTGTCAGGTGTAGCAGGTCCTGTGGACAGAGAGAGAGAGAAGATTGGGGTTAGATGAATAGCACCAGGGATGGTCGGTCTTTCTATGTGGCTCCGTTACATCTGACCCATGGTACGAACCCTCAGTTGCTACATCATGTGGTTTAAGCTGATAGCTTGTCAATACTGCCCTGTACCCTGCCTTCCTGACCTTGTTTCAGCTCCACAGCAACAGTGCATTCTTGTTGCCTGCACTGTTTTGCGCGGCGTGCCAGCTTTCATTGTTCACTGGCAAGACAAAACAAGAGTTTAATTGTAGGTGGTGAGATATTTTCTGCTGTTTAGCATTTATAGAGAGCCTCAGTATTCACACTTTTACACACACACACACACACACACACACACACACACACACACACACACACACACACACACACAATGCTGTTCAGAACCTGCAGCTATGCATTACATCCAAACCTAACTAAACTATTTTTTTGGTTGGTTTATAGTGACAGTTTAGTAAGAATGAACATTTCCACAATTTAATTACTCAACATGTAGTCATCAGACATCTGACTGTTTTCAGTCAGAAGTTTGCATCTTTAGTGTAGCACTGAAGCCATGCTTATAGCCACCAGGTTAGCATGGTGCAAACTCCAGGACTAAATCATTACATGCTGGCCTCGAACCATCGATTTGTTTAGTAAGTTTAAAGGGTTCATATCATGGTCCTGCGATGTGTGGTTAGCTTTTAGGGTTAGCTTTTAGCCTAGTTTCCCTCGGCTTTTCTTCCTCACCCACCACCTTGGACCCCTTCCCTGGATCAAACCTTAGGCACATCTGCGATCTAAGGCCTGGATTGCGTAGCAACCTGTTTTCCAACATCTGCCGGTGTCTGGCGGTGATGTGCCACTCTTCAGAGTTCCTGATGCACAATCATGGCAAAGACTGTCTCAGAAAACTAAAAAAACAAATATGCTTTTTTTATTGTGCCAATCTAACACTTTAGGATTTTAACTTTTACACTGAGCTATTCTGAAAACCTCTGTTAAAAGCCCCTGTCTACTCATGTTCATGATTTTCTTCTAACTTATCTATTGTGGAACTAAATTTGACCTATGTGACATTCAGATCAGCCAAATAACCAGCCAAATGTGCTACCACAATGGCCTGGAGGTCATGAGTTCAAATTACGAGCCATGCCACATTGCCATCAGCAGCCAGAGTCTGAGAAAGCACAACTGGCCATCCTCTCCCTGGGTGGGTAGATCACGCTCTCTCTCTTCTCATCCCAGCTTGTTGGCAATGTTGGCCGGCACAGGCCAAATATATCGAATATAACACTGGTCATTGCTAATTCTGTGGCATATCTTCAATATTAAAGATTTTTAATTATATTTTAATTTCTTATTTTATATTATTTATTATTATAGACCGGGGCTTTAAAAGAAATGTTTATTGCTAATAAGCCATATTTATGTAACTGGCTAATTCCTATAGGCATGTTCTGTGTGAAGATCTGCAGTGTTGTCTTTGTGGGTGTTGTTGTAGTACAATGGCGCGCTGAGGTGTAGGCGCTGTTGGTCTAACGCTGGAGAAACAGAAGTATGCTGCATTAAACTCTTTGTTTGTCTTATCTCAGAAGAACCATGGACCCCATCACCCAGATGAATCTTTCCTATCAACATCTATTCTCCTACTCCTGCCTTTCATCTTGCCCTGCTTAAGCAACGAGAGAGAACAGGGGCAGATGGAAAGTGTCCCATGCTGGTATGGGCCTATTGTGCATCTGCCCCGATTTCTTGCTCCCCTTCACCCCCACAGCTGAAGCTAACAAGCCATGACAAAAAAAAAAAAAACAGCCTTGATTCGACATGCACCATCACACTGTATCTGTGCCATGTGTGGTCCCACATCAACCCTCAAAGCGGACACTTCAAAAACGTCAAAGAATCATTCAGTCAGCCTATCTACTTTTGGAGGCTGGCATATGAAAAATCTGCAGTTGTCTTGGGAGCTTGTTTGTTGATTACTGCTCCAGGCCTGTAGGAACAGCAACTCTTGGTCTTCCATGCTTGAGTAATTACAGTTAGAGAAATGGGTGAGCTGGTCTTTGTGTGTGGTCAAAGGTGTGATATGAAGGCCTTTCTTAACCACGACTGAGTTTTGTTGTTATTGGTTAGCGCAGAAGTCATGCATGCAGGCCTGTTCCATTCAGTGCCATCGAGCCACAGCCTTATCATGACCAACCTACACAAGACACCAAGAATACATCAGCCCACTGCCATTTGTCATACAAAAACTCCTGGGATCCCTCAGTAATTTTATGCTGTCTTCTCTCAACTGCTTAGCCATCTACTGAATCAAACTACAGTAATAGCACTCAGCTAGCATGCACTTAATCAGCCATTAATTACAGGACCACATTAGGGTTAAAACGTCAGACTTCTTCGTCTGGTTTCTGCAGTAATGGATCAGTAATGGACTTTTCATTAGCTTTTTAACTTCCTGCAGGCTCCTCAGTAGCATTGCAGAAGTGATAAGAGCTCATCTGTCAGCTAGAGTTTTGCGAACAGCAGCAACGACAACCCAGGAATCTTAATGTCCTCAATACTGAAGAACTGCTGCTCAAACTCATTAATTTTCTAAAAATCTACAGTTTTCTCTTACGCAGTCAATCAGCGACAACTTGATGTTAGCTTCTGTCGTTTAGCACTGGAGCTATAAGGCTAATGTAGCATCAATGGAGTTTCCCAAAAGCATCATAGCACGTTTACTCTACCACCCTTTTGCATCGGATGTGCCGAGATAAACACTTTATTCAACGCATTAAACGCATTATTCAAATTGGAAGTGTAAAGCTACCCCTAACAGATATGTTTTCAACTGTAGAGCAATTTAACAAGATTTTACACAGATATGACTTGGGTTATGCAGCGTTATGCGTTTCCTAAGAGCATTATCCTGTACCTTTTACAGATCAGTGGAGAATCAACATGATTTAGAACTTGTTAATTTTTTATTTTTAAAGCAAACTTTTGCTGATGCCAATTGTGCTCTTTTGGGCTCCAAAATTAAGGGTTCATGTTAAAAAAAAAATACTCGGCCTCTACACATTGCTGTAAGGGGCTTGATTGCATTGAGTGACAATAGCATTACTGAGGTCAGGATATTGAATTATCCCCACTTTATCCCTGACTCCCCAAATCATCCCAAAATTAATTATATGGTACATTATCACTCCAGATAACACATTCCCACAGTGCCGGGGAGCTTTATACCCCTTTAGCCCAGGCCTGGCATTAGGCATGGTTCCAATAGGTTCATGTGTACCTTCTCCAGAGAACTCACTTCTACTGGTGAGACTACTCAGGGACTTGGGACTATACACGCAGTATGTGTGTGCATTTGAATGCATTTATTAGAAGGGGTGTCCACAAACATTTGGACATTTGGTAACGTAACTACAGTTTTATGTTGAGCATAGTGGCTACGATGATCTCATACTTAAGCCATTTTTGGAAACTGGGCCTCTTTGGAAACTGGAAACTCTAGAGAATGAAGAGAGGTTGGAAAATGATGTTGTCATGAATTATGGCTCTTTCTGGCAGGTAAAAACACAAACATCACAGGCAAAAAAAAAAAAAATGTAGGTATGGGCCTTTTAAACTTTTGCTTTAAAATGCTTCATTTTCCTCTGTTGTGAAAGAGGGTTGGCTGGATTGTAAAGTGGATAATTGTGGGGTGGCCAGTGACACACGTCTTCTGAAGGTTATTCAGGGAGTTTACTGTAAGTCATTAAGGTGAGCAATTGTCTTTATGAGGTCATTGCTTGTCAGCCACCTGGGCCCCGGTGCAAATGTATGCACGTGTGTATGTGCCTGAAACAGAGAATAAAAGGGATGGACTGAATTTATTTGGATTCTGTAGTCCTTCAGTTAAAAGGTGAACAAATATCGCATCCAGCAAGTCTGTGGGCATCAGAGGGTTTATAGTTTCTGGACTGAACTGTCCACAGTGCAAGTACGACTGTGATGTCCAAGGTTATATACAAGGTTGGGGGAAGCAGGGACAGCATTCCAACTTGTTGTAGTCAGGTTGTTTGGATCAATATGGTCAATAGATGACAATGTATCTAGAGAACACATCCTGGAATCCTCTCAGTTTACTTCTGCTTATCCAGTCTTACTGCTTTCAATGCTACCAAGGATTACAAACATATGCAGGTGCCTTGCTGTTACCTCGCTACACCGCATACTATAACAATACCTTAAAAATGGCGCTTATTGTCAAAGACAATAAACACACATGACTGACAAAGACTGACTGGTCTTGCTGGCAAAAAAGAAGGGATAGACTCCGTCCAACACATCAAAACAGTTGCTTTACATCCATGAACGACATCCAGCATATTCTCTTTGACTGTCAAGGTGTGGAAAATAACTTTAATACACCATGTTTTCCCATTGTGACATCTGGAACCGATGTTTCAGAGGCCTGATCCTTTGTTTAGGCTGATAAGTAAAGGTAACATAATGGTTGTATTGACTGTACGGAGTGAGTAACTCCACTTCAGACAGTATCTGACAGCCATTCCCTCTCCTGCTAAAAGTAGCTCCTGACTCAGGAAGAGAGGAACCAGGAGCCTCGGGCATGTTCTGTCATTCAGCATTGCCAAGGGCAACCAGAAACTGCTTCCCTCTTTTTCATCCCCACTTGACGCAGTCCTGACAGGAAAAGGCAGGCGTGCTGATGGGTCAAGTGCTTTTTTGGAGAACAGTTTGCTTTTTATAGTCCACAGATGCAGAGCAGTGACTAAGAGTACCCTCATATTGATGAAATAGCACTTATCTGTTGGGCCTAATTTTTCCTCATGCACCCAAACATAAGCCTCTCCTCCTACTTTAAGCTTCAACACTGCCAAGACAAACAAACTCATTGAACCTGAACAGCATGCTAGTCGTGCCTTTGTCTCACTGTCAGCTGGGTAGAATAAGCACTTGCAAGAGTGAATGCCAAAAGGGGCATCAGCAGCTGCCAGGAAAAGGAGTGGAGCAGTGGGGATGGGGGGCACAGAGGTAACAGCAAAGTCTGTGTGTTTGTGTTTGAAGGTGTACTGCCCACCCAAACCCTAGTTTTGGAACTAGGTGTATAATAGTGAACAGAAGTCACAGTTCGGTTCTCACTACGGTTTTGGGCATCATGGTTCAGCACAAGAAAAAAAGCAACAAGACCCCCCAAATACATGAGGACTGGTTTTTATTCATTGATTCTTTATTTTAAACATGACAGACAGGGTTACAGCAGGGGTTTCCAAAATCCTCAAAGCTTCACTTGTCTCCACTTTCACTTAGTATACAGTTTTAATAAAACAATGACTCTTATGTGTTCTGTATTTGGATGTGATCCAGCATGAATTATGGAATGGGGGTATTTTTGATTCTTCCATGAATCTCGATGCAGACATGATGATTCTGAGCCTAATGCCAGGCGTGGGCTAGAGGGGTATAAAGTCCCCCACCAGAATTGAGCTCTGGTGCAAGGGAACTGTGTTCTCTGGAACGATGGTGCTTCACGCAATACTTTTGGGGATGAGGTGGGTCGGTGATCATTCACTATGGTGGTAACTTCACTAATGCTTTTGTCGCTGAATGCAATCAAATCCTCACCGCAATGCTTTGAAAGGTACTAGAAAGCCTTCCTTGATACAAGCAGGATAAACTCTTTTTGATGTGTATCTCATCTGCTCCGAATCTGCTCTGAAGAAACAATGAACGAGCAGGTGTCCCAATACTTTTGTCCATTAAGTGAACCAATAGAGTTGTATTTCTATCTTTTTCACTATTGTTAAAAGCAAACATTGTTGCAAATATTGTTTCTCTGACCTAGATTAATCCTGAGCCTAGACTACATGGGATCTGTAGTTGTGAAACAGCACTGGCACGGCACTGAAGTCCAAGACTAGGCTTTAATACATGGAAATCCTTTGTTCCTGTTTAAACAGCTTAAAGGTTTGAGTGCTAAGAAGTGCTGACCTCACAATAGGGGGATAATATGTGTGGGGTTTGTCCTTATTTCCCAGCTAATGCTCTCAGAAATACTGTCTGTTTAAAATGACTGTAAACGAGGAAGAAAACTGGCTCATCAGTATTAAAAGAATTTCAAAAGCTTGGAGCCCCCAAACGTTTGACAGGCAGTGTACATTTGAGTTAGATGGGGAGAGGAGGTCTGCCAGCTCGGCGGTGTGTGTGTATCTGCTACTGTTTACAATCTCTGGAGAGCTCTACAATCACAACAAAGCATTCCAAGCGGGTTGCGAAATCAATCTTTCTGGTAAACCTTTTTTTTTTTTTCTTTTTTTTTCGTACTGTGCAAAAGTAAAAAACAAAAAAAAAAAAAACTGTTTTATCTGAAAAGGAGGTTTTTTACTTTTTAGAAAAAAAGTTTTAGATTAGGATGTGAAAGGATATAAAAAGAATAATAGGATATATATAATATTAGTAATGTTATTTATGTTAAACTATTACTTTCAATCTCCTTGAAGAAGGCCAGTATCAACTGCAGTCATCATCCAGTACCTGTTTTTTGCTTTATTCAAGTTTAGTCATGATATTATGTTGCTGTTATCATGCAATGATTGGAAATCTGGGACCAAATCTTTGCAAAGCGTAAAGCATCTGTCTCTAGTCTCAGTAGCTGCTGCTGGAGTTACATTCCTCGAAGGCCGCACTGCCAAGAGTGCCTAGCTCTACTTATACAGGGAAAAAATGTATCTCATCTGCTCCGAATCCACAGCCAGAAAGGAGAGGTTTGCTCTGCAGATGGATTCAGCAGTGTTTAATACTATGAGAGGAATCCTGTACAACAATTCCTATTTTCCAGTCCTTAGATCACAGACTTAGGGGTGCTTTTCAAACTACTGCAAGGTGACCTGATTTCCAAAAGATATGAAGTTAAAGTTCAAACATTTCTTTAATATTTTAAGAGAGGTTATCTTTCTATATCCATCTTTTACACTTTCACACTAACAAAAAAAAGAAAAGGGCCTGAAGCAAAACTTAGGGTCAGTACTTAGTAACATGCCCTTCTGCAAGTCTCACAGCTTGTCTCATCTTTCAGTTCTCGTTTAGGGAATTTTCACCCACAGTTCTGTAAGATTCTTGGGTTGTCTTGCTGCACGGCTCTTCAGAAGTCTATCCACAGATTTCTGATGATGTGGACAGTAAGTGCCAGGGCAAACCATTTAGTTTGTATAGATCATAGATTCTGAGGTGTATTCAGGGTCATTATCCTTGCTGTAGAAGCCATCTTATTTTCAAGGTTTGCTTCCAAAATGCTGGAATTTAACATTTTCCATTCTTACCAGTGAAACGTTCCCAGTGCCACTGGCCGCAACACAAGCCCAAAGCATGTTTGATCCACCCCCTTGCTCAACAGTTGGAGAGGTGTTCCTTCTCCATATCTTTGCTCACTGCAGCGAAAACGTTTTCATTTAACTTGACCAGGGGTGCCCAAACATTTGCATGCCACTGTTTGCATAAGTGAGCATCTGCATGTATATGGATGGATAAGGATAGATAAGGCCATTGTTCAAGATCTGTTCAGTTCAGCCTTGCCCTGGATAGAGTGAGGTGACCCTGGTTCTAAAGGCTACATCAATGTTGAGCATCATCCTAGGTGCAGGACAGAGCACCTGTGATGCACTTTCACCTCAGTAACTCTGATTCCACATGAATGGAGGCATCAACACAGCTGGAAATGTGTAGTGTAGTGTATACACAGTTAGTGTCTTTCTTAGTTAGAGTCGCCTGTCCCTTAAAATGCTCGTGCACGGGTCTGTGTTTACAGTATGCATAGGTTTGAGCATCTCACCTCCACTCCATCATACTCCTCGTCAAACAGCGCGCAGTACTGCTGCAGGCCCAGCTGGCTCAGCCATTTGGAGATGGCCAGGTGTTTCATGGTGGATCCACCACTGAGGTGTCTTCATACAGCCTGAAAGAACACAGAAAGAACATAACACGTACAAGTAAATACAGACCAATTAAAGCAGGTTCAGTAGAGTAATTAAAAAAAAAAAAAAAAAAAACACAGGTATGTTTTGCTTTGATGTGCACCACTTGGCACCTTGGAGTTTTTTTGCATATATATGCGTCAGTGTGAGTGTAGGCTTGTGCTGACAGCATTCTTGTTATGGATTAATGGTGCTCAGCTAGACAGTAATTACTGTACAAACTAGTTTTGTCAGTCTAATGGCTAAATTATGACTGGGCTGCGTTTTTGCTGCATCCCTTTTCCACCCTGCAGGCGTTTAGCTGTCAAATCTTCGACATAAAACACCATGTGTGTGGAATTGTTAGCGTGTGGGTCAAAGAGATAAATCTTCACTTTTAGAAAGAGTGCCTTGACTTTAATCAGTTTAAACACAAACATATGAGCACTGAAAGCGCTGTGGAGCTGAAGTATTAAAAATGGGATGAAACAGCAAAACGCCTCCTCCTAGCTTGGCAGGATGTGTCCAATCATTTTAAATGACTCTAAGAGGGAGACGAGTGAGGCCATTATAGTTATTAGATAACTCTGTGTGTGTGTGTGTGTGTGTGTGTGTGTGTGTGTGTGTGTATGTGTGTCAACTGTTCCACCTAGCCAGACAGAAATGCTTCACCAAGGACTCTCCCTGCCAAGCTACAAAACCCATTTCATAAATCTCACAGGGTGGGTTCAGGTAATTTGGGACAGTGTGTTAGGCTCAGTCATAGGCTCGGCATGACATGCCATATTTTTTTTATTCAATCAACAAATAATAATAATTTAGCTCATTTAGAAAGCATCAGTCAAAAATACCATTTTAAATGTTATTGACATTAGGGAATTCAGAGCACAACCTAACACAGATTTGTAGGTAGTTAAATAGGTTCTGGTAGAACCTGCTGTTTGTTTTTGCATTCCCATAGAGGCTTTTTTTGAGAGATTCAACCTGATTTTATATGATATAAAAGTATAAATCAAAGCATTCACATGTTTATTATTTTATTTTTTATTTTTTTACAGTTGTTACCAGTTGTGGCAGAATATTATTATTCTTGCACATATGAACAGTATAGTATTGCACAGCTAATAACACTCGTAATGGCTTTAAAACAGCCCTGTTTTAAAGCATGAGGCCAGCTCACAATTAGAGCTAGTCAGGCCCTACTGCCTCCACCCAACAGGGTGGGTTTTAACCCTTAGAGCCCCATGAGGTTGCTGGCAAAATTTCATAAAGGCAAAATTTCATAGGCTTCTTAAAAGTCTGCCCATTTCATTGGTTTTCGGTTTATTTATCACATACTGGAAGGAGCAAATGAAATCTTGCGTTTATCTCAACATTGTTACTTTGGGTCTGACAGCAATTGAGAAGAACACAGCAGTATTTCCTAGTTTTCAAACTGCCTAATCCTGCAACCCCCCATTGGTGATTATAAATAAAAAATAAGAATCATTCTAATACACACACATTGTTACCTGAAGAAAATACATAGTGTGTTTCAGGAGGTTCACAGATTTACACTGTATGTTTTTTATTTGATAAAATGTTTCTGTACTGAAACCTAGAGATTTGCAAATGTGCCCAACATCTAGTTGCAACATGTAACACTTACATATTTAAATATGAAATGTGTTCACTTTCAGCTCAATAAAGACACAAAAATGCATCCAAGAATGGCTTGGGGCTCTAATGTTTAACAGAGTGTTAGTAAACAAGTAAACAATGAGAGAAATCCATATTCCCACAGACTCTGTTCACATATTCATCAGAAATATGCTCTCATGGGGTAAAAAATCAAGTTGCAGGATCTTGAGAATTTTTGAGAATTAGGGACTCATCAACATAGTCTACAACAGCGGCAGCTTGAAAATATGAGAATTTCAGGGCATGAGAGGATCTGAATCAGGTCTGACTTCTCCCCTTGAGCAATGGCAGCACAATGAAAGGAGCCAAGCTTTTCGTCCTTTAGTGAAAGGTACTTGGCCAAACTGCCACTCAACTGAGGTGCCTCAGTCAATGTGTCTCCTCTAGTCGCCATTCCCCTTGAACTGTCTCCTCTCTACAGTCTTTACTCACTGCTATTGCTTTCTCTAATGCGAGCACACATCAGTCACACAGTACACTCACAGTGGCCTAAAAAGCGAATGTGGAGGTGGCAGAACATGTCTTAATAAAAGCAGTAACACAATAACAACACAGTCACAGCGATACATGGTACCCGTCACAGTGATACACAGTATCCAAGCCATTGAAATATCCCTGGATTGGCCTGACTATCTATAGAAAATAGATATAAGCATTTGAAGTAATTCATGACAAAACAACAACAAACAAAGGCACTCGTAACATTATAAGCCTCATAACAATTGTGACTTATTATAAAAATGAAATAATCACATTGTTTTAAGTTATACAGATAAATGACTGATTACTACAATTTCTATTTTACACACAAAATAACCATTACAGAAAAATAAATACTAAATCATAAGTTGAAGATAATTGTTAATTGCTTCCCACCTCTAAAAAACTTACTGTAATGAGTCATTAAAGACATTAAAGTATCAGACAAAGCATAAAAATGCAGCATTCACACACCACACTCTGTAATTGAAAACCAACCTTTAACAATAAGCATTTTTAGAATTTGTATACACATATACAACATCCACTCACTTTAGCACTAACAGAGGAGTGGTTTAGTCCATAGATATTTAGAGTACAGCCTAGATTAAGATTCATGATCGTAGCAAATGCTCATTCATGTGACTTAAATCATCTTGGATTAGGTTAAGTGTTTTTGTACCACTCTGAAGAACAGTCTGTAAGTATTTGGACAGACTGTTTATTGTCTCTGCATTTCAGCACGTTGATATGGAACAGTGCACATCTGCAAGAAAAGGTGAACCGTTTGGAAGAGCCTGGATGTCTGCAACGCTAATACTATGTGATGTGCTCATTACCTAATCACAATTCTAGACACACAACACAACCTAAACTAAATTCAGTTTTGCTGTTAGTGTCCTTTATTGAACACATTGAGTAAACATTCACAGTGCAGGCCTTGAAGCCTTGATTTTAATAACCTTTAGATCCCCAATTTTCTGCAATTATCTTCATCAAATGTTTCCTGAAGCTTCAAATAAGATTAGACCAAGGTTGAGAAGGATTTTGGAACCACACCTTCTTGCCAATGTGTTTGAGTTCATGAATATGTCAGGTCATGCCACAGCATCTTGATAGAGTTAAGATCAAACTTAGACAAAAGAAGATCTTTTTTTTATTTTTAGTTGATTTGCTTATCTGCTTCGGGTCATTGTCTTGTTGCATAACCCAACATCTCTTCAGCTTGAGGTCACTGACCGCTGCCCATACATGTGGTTGGTGTGGCGCAACAGATAACACCAGTACCTGCCACTGAGACTGGGGTTCGATTCTCGGTCTGGGTAACTGTGTTGCGCTACACCAAGAGTAAGAGTCCTTGGGCAAGACCCTTAACACTACATTGGTCCACCTCTGTAATACCAGTAACCTTGTAAGTCACTCTGGATCAGAGTGTCAGCTAAATGCTGTAAATGTAAATTCTCCTGTAAAATGTTTTGATACACTTTTAATTTCATTGTTATCTCACTGCTCGCAAGACATCCAGACCCTGAGGCAGCAAAGCAGCCCCAAACCATGATGCTCTCTCCACCATGTTTCACCAGTGGTATGAGGTGTAGGTGTTGGTGTGCAGTGTTTACTCAATGTGCTCAAAAAATACTTTAACGGTACAACTGCTTGTTTATTATTAGCTTAGTTACACTGTGTCTATGACTGTGATGTAGATATTGATCAGATATTATGCGCAGAATGATTATGCAGAATGACAATTCATGGTTCTGTATCTCTATAATAAGTTTAAGGTGTAAAAATTACAGCCTTTTATACATACACACAGTCAAAGTGTTTATATACACTGTACACTGTACAATAATGGGCAATTGGCTGCTCAGTTGTTTCTTGGCCTGCTTTGTTATTGCATTGTTAATTCATACACACACAAGCAAACAAAAGGCCTAGAGTTCATTCTAGATGTGGCATCTGCATCTGGACTCTGGTTGCATTTGTGTCTCAACATAAAGACCAAAGGACTATAAATGGCAGTAAAGCCAGCCATCACATAGCTAAACAAATGCAATAAATAAAAAAATGAAAACTTGAGAGCTTAACACTAGTACCCTTAAATTAAAGTTGACGTGCACTTGCACCTCAAAGTCCACAATGCTGGAGAACAGAACAAATATAACAAATACTGCCACTGGCCAGTTTCTTATTGTACAGGTCAGTGCTTTAGTTCTCCCCCTCAATGAAGGAACGACGTACATATGCCCGAACCGTTAAGATCCACTAACTGAAAGACGTGATGTCTTTCTTAATGCTAACATCATGAGGGTGATGATGGGGAAGGTAAGGCAAGCTGATTGACTTTCAGCTGAGGGGTGTGTTCATGATCCAATCCCCTTAAGAGCCACATAGCATAGCGGGTACATCTTATCAGGGTCACCTTCTTTAAATTAATCACATTTGGGTTGATGTGTGTGTGTGAGTGCGAGAGAGAGAGAGAGAGAGAGAGAGAGAGAGAGAGAGAGCATACCTACACACACACACACACACACACAGACACACACACACATTTATGCACAATGTCAATGCAAAGTCCTGCTCAGGATCATTCCATAAAGCTTGCAGTAAGATATTCTTTAGTGTATAGTAGTTGCAAGTCTTTGCATATTTACGCTTCATTTCTTTTCTTTGACACAACATGGCTAAAAGTTTGTGGACAGGCCTTATTAACCCTAATTAATGGATTTGGTTATTTGAGCTATACCCATGGCAAACAGGTGTATCAAATTAAGCAGTCCAACAGGCCTGTTAGCTACATAAACCCAGCTCACTAGCAAAAGCATTCCGAGGCTCAATGCAACAGCTTCTTTAGAAGAACATGGAGAAATGCTCCTGATGCTGAAAAGCTAACACTAGGATGACCAAAGCGAGCGGCAGTGTGGTGATCCGGCATGCAGAAGGGTCAGGAGAGGTTAAAAATACTAAAGCTAATGCTATGCTAAACAACAACATGCAACAAGAGGGAAAATGGCTGTCGCATGCGCTGTGCCAAGCGACTGCTAAACCCAGCTACCTGGCTACAATCTCCTTAGCTAGCTGAGCGCACACATTACTGACTGGACACTGAGAAGACCAAGAGATAACAGCAACCACTATCTAGTAATCATTACAAAACTCTGAGATAAAAAAAAATGCTTTCTTAAAAACTTTCTTGTTAGACTTCTAAGCTAAGCTATGCTAGGCTATAAGCTGATAGGCTAGCAAATAAACCTGAGCTGTTGGCGTTAGTAAGTGCTAAACAGCTTAAAAATATATTTTGTTAAATATTTATATCCATTTTTGCTGTTTTCCTACTTTCGGACTTATTTTGAATCTGGCAAGTGTTTGTTACGTTGCCGGTAGACGTTCTGCAAAATGATGAGGAACAAAGGGTTTCCAGGAAAACATGACAACATGCCTACAATGACCGTAAGAAACGCCTCTCAGTATACAAAAAGTTTTACATTTACAGCATTTAACTGACGCTCTTATCCAGAGTAACTTACAAGGTTACTCGTATTACAGAGTCGGGCCAATGTAGTGTTAGGAGTCTTGCCCAAGGACTCTTATTGGTGTAGCACAGCATAGCCACCCAGACCGGGAATCAAACCCCAGTCTTCCACATAGTGTGGTAGCTCACTGGTAGGTAGTGGTGCTATCTGTTGCGCCACGCCACACCAACACACATGGTGTGCACACACTGAGCGTACTGACCTACTCAATATTTAATAGAAATGCTTGTTTTTACTGTAAGATGCAAAGTCCTCTGTAAAGTTGTACAACCGTGTACATCGACACCAAATTAGGAGCAGAATGGAATGCAGATTGACTCAATATAGCTGACTGATGCTCACTAGCACTTCTTTTTGTTGAAGAAGATGTAAGCACAGTTAAATCATTTATTTGTATAATGGGTTATGGCTTCCGGATCTATTTCCAGCATTAAATGCCTGTGCAGCATTAAATACTACATACAGTGCATCAGTGGCTCAACAGCTCAACCTTTCCAGGACATTTACTTACTAATTTCAGGACATTACTTGGAAATTTCTTATTTTTCAGGAATTTCCACTGGAAAAACAGTACAATTTCCAGGGTGTGCAGGAGCCCTGTTTTTGCTTTCCTCAGCTAACTTCGCCAAATGCAACTGCACACATCCACTCAGGGTGTGTTAATCAGTGCTGCTAATGCACAGTCAAAACTTGTGACAGGAACCTATTACCACACTCTGCGGTCTAGAGACACATGAAGTCACACTCCAACCTGGCTTCTTCTGCATCCTGTTTGGAAGCAGTCCGCTTCCTGCTTCCTCTCTTGTGGGTGCGAATACATCATTAGAGAAAGCGAGATCAAATCTAGCAGACTTTCTATTCTATTTTTGCAAACTGAATTTTCCCCCCACAATATTAACATGTGCCTAAATACCGTCCTTCTATAGCGAGTGCCTGCACTGTATGTTTACTTCTAAAAAGAATCAGTTCCAAATCTTCCCAATCATGGCCTGGTACGTCAGTGCCGTTAAATGCTCCTTTGTTTGCTCCTGGCTCCAGTTGTTTCTCTAATCAGGAGCTACCGTGACGTGAACTGATGTGAGATTTCATCTCTGCCTGGATTCCTCTGGGCCTGTAAAGCACTGATGCAGAGCAAGTAAGCCATAAATGCTCAGTGCCAGTCTGAGGCCCAGCAGTCCCATTCCCTCCCACACTGACGCTGCTGCATGTAACCTTTCTAATGCTCCCTGCTGTATTGTGTGGAGGCTGGGGGGCATCTTTTCACAGCAGAGGCAGTTCTGCTGTCCTGACTCAACAGTGTGCAACAGTGTGGCTACCTGCCTTTCTCAGTGTGGTGAATAATGGAAGAAGAATGGACTACATGTTGGGCTATGCTGAATAGCTAAGCAGGTACTTCTCAGTGCTGTTGCTTTTTTTGTATTGGCCAGCGACCAGGCCGGAAACACACACAAACACACACATATGTTTAGCTAAAAACCATTATACACCCCCATTATACACTTTCTAGGGGTGTAGGTGCAGCAAGACAGTGTATGATGTTACAAACCTCTCAGTTCAATTGTAACGGGTAGAATTTAATGGATTGGAGCATTAGTATTTTAATACTGATTATGCGTATGTACATTAGCACATATAGCTTCTGGCTAGGTCATTATTGTAAAACAGCATATATCTACAATTTTGAATGGCAGAGTATCATTAATGATTCCTCATTATTGAAGTATTGATAAATGAAACAAGTAAATATATACTACATTATATCTTATAATAATTATATATAGAATTATATTATATAATGAATTATTTTGACTCGTTCAACCTCAATACTCAATACAACCTCAATATTTTTCAGTGGTAATGCACTGTTTCCTTTGCTGAGACAATACCCCCCTTTTTCTTTTTTGATATGAAGTCTTGACAGATTTGAGTATGGACAGATCCAGATCTATTTATTCCTGTTTAAAAATGATTAAGCCCTTTGGAAACTGCACCCAACCTACACCCGAATTCACACCAATCCAGAATATTTTGTAAATATTATAGATTATATCAAGCCTGTAGATTTAAACTAAGCTTTAAACCAGTGCAGTATTGTAAATAGAGAGTATGTACAGTGTGTGTATATATACACTTGGTGTTGGGCAGGCAGGAGTAGCAGAATGGCCAGAGAGGAAAGCTTCCATGTGTTTACAAGGTCTCATTGTTTCACAGTGGACAGAGTTGGACATCCATTAGTTGCAGGTCCACTGAGAATGAGGATGCAATTAGACATCACTGAACTGTCCAAGCTCATAATAGAACTGGAGACAGAAGACAGACTCAGTGATGTCATTGTTCTGGACTGCAGTGTTCAAGAAGTGAACACGTGGGAGGTCTACAGGCTACACTCAACAACACACATGCAGAATGCGGAATGCACTGTGCACTGATTTATGTTGGTGTTGCGGGCTTGTGTGTGTGTGTGTACGCATCCATGTGCTTGACTACTGTGACAGAGACATGGATTGACTGTGCACATAAGCCTCTATGTGTATTCTATGTCAAAGACTGGGAGACTCAATACCCCTGTAGTAACAAAAAGACTTTGGTGTCATGCTGACCATTTGGTCCATGTGCATTCACCTTAGTTTTGGCTTCTGATTTTATACAACAGTCACTAACTTGTGACTATTGGTAAATAAATCAATTTACACCATTTATGCTCTTACCCCAAATGTAACCCAACAGCTAAGACATTTCATTTTGAAAGGTTGCATTGTTGAAGACAGGAAGCCATGAGACCAATGTAGCTTAAAAAGACTATATTAATATGAGTTGAATCAGATGCGCCCGAGCAGGAGAAGCACAAAACCGTGCAGGAATCCAATCCTCCAGAACCGGAGTTACCCTCCACTTCACCCTGGGCTGTGTCCGAAACCTAAACGCAGTTACCCTGCCGACCTATGCTGTCTCATAAGCCAGTACCCTAGAAGCACGTATTGTAATGAACATCTTCCTGGTTCTTCTATTCGGCTGTAGAGGAGTGTGGGAGGAGCCTAAACTAATTAAACTCACTTTTTAAAAAAGGTCACTTTTTAATATCAGTGTTGAGAATGTTTTGAACAACTCTGAAATCAACGCTTTGCAGCTCTAGCATGTTAAACAGCCCTGATTTGCAAAAAGGCATAAAGTTAAAGATGACAAGTTATTACTTATGTATTTTTACAGTTTTAAAAGAACAAGAAGAAAATGACCTGAAGCATTTTTCAGTGTTACCTACTCCAGAGCGGTGTATTGTAGATTTCAATCCAACTGCAATGGATAGATTGATAAATAGCATTGTACTTCAATACACAGAAATGGCCAGTGCTCAAACCACCATTACCAGCATCACTGCACAAATTAAAGAGATACATACCATCCAATACTGATCCTGTCATCTCAAGTATCAAGACTATCTTTGAAATTCCACTAGAAATGAATGACTTGAGGGGTGTTCATACAACTTCCAGGATGGAAACTCATATTTGCCAGAATTCCAATCACGCATTAATGCAGCATAAGCCTAGTGTTTGTTAGCTACATCAGCCTAGCCTACAGTAAATGCATTGAATAAAAAAAAAAGGAAAACATCCAACAGGTCTTTGCTGATCTACTGCATCCAAGGTGAGTAATCAATCATGTTTCTAAATGCTTGGAAGCTACAAAGGCTCCACTTACTCATTCACTCACTTGCACACTTTCTAACTCACTTTCTGTCTCTCTTTCAGCTTCTAGCCTCTGCCTTCTCTGCTGTAAGGCAGATAACAGCTCATCTATATACACGTGCACAGCAAGTGAACAGGCCAAAGCCTCAGCTCAGAACTCAGAAAAAGACCACAGCAATGACTTCACACAGCGCAGACATAAATAATGGTAAAAATCGTACAAGCTAATCAGTCCAGAAATAAGATACAGGTGTGTGTGATTATGGGAGGGTAGCGCCATGGTGGAACTGGAGTGAGCCAATCCAGACTGAGCGCACACAAATAGAGGACAGTGTATCCAGTTTTAAGTTCTGATCGACTGTGTTCACATGTTCTATTTTTTTATTATTAGTTTGGTAAATTCACACTCATTAAAGGTTTGTAAGGAATTGATGTATTAAATATCAGATTGGTGTAGTCTGATGAATAAAGTTTCTTTAGTTTTTGCACTGGATGATTTCAATTAGCCGTGCAGCTTGCATGATGCTAACTGATAAGATAGTGGAGTCAGTTATTTAAAAAACTAAAAATAATAATAAATTCATAAATAAATAAATGGTTTTGACATGAGTAGGTTCATATACAGAACAAGAAATGGTGTGAATATATATATTGTGATATATATATATACACAGTGGTGGCTCAGCGGTTAGAGCGCCGGGTTATCGATAACAGGGTTGTGGGTTCGATTGGCAAGCTGCCACTGTTGGGCCCTTGAGCAAGGCCCTTTACCCTCTCTGCTCCCCGGGCGCTGGAGTTGGCTGCCCACCACTCTGGGTGTGTGTGTGTACTCACTGCCCCTAGTTCACTAGTGTGTGTGTGAGTGTGTGTTCACTACCACAGATGGGTTAAATGCGGAGGACACATTTCGCTGTGCAGTGCACACTGTACAGTGACAAATACGTGCACCTTTACCTTTATATATAAAAAAAAAACAGTGGCATGCATAAGCTGGGCACCCAGGTGAAAAGGTCTGTTACTGTTAATAGTTAAGCCAGTCTTGATTTGCAAAAAGGCATAAAGTCAAAGATGACAAAGCAAATGTTTGGGCACCCTGCATGCACAGCAAACACTCCAGTGTGAATAGAGCTGTGTACTATAGATTTTTAGAGTCACTCTAAAAGTTCTCACCACTGCTAGTGTCAAAAGCTGCTACAAACAGGTGCTGATGATGAGTTTAATTAGCTTAGGCTCCTCCCACACTCCTCTACAGCCGGACTGAAGAAGCAGGAAGACGATTCTTCAGTGTTGAGCTGTTTACTGAATTCCTCTTAGGTTTTGGATGTGTTAATCTGACCAGTGTTAACCTTACTGCATCTTAGACTTTAACTTTAACTGTGTGCGTGTGTGGTTGTGTGTGTGTTTTGCCCACACAATTTTTCCCAATTGTGACAATTGGCAATATGCTCTAAAGCATAACAGCACTGCCTAATGGAATAATTAAGTTAGCATAGCTTAAATATTACAGAAATGTGATATTTTGAGTTGAGGTGAATGTATCTAGTTGAGTTCTGTTGACTGAGTGAGTGAACTGAGTCAGCTGTGTTGGTCCATTGTAATACAGTGACCTGTAGGGTCATCTAAGCATTGAGCAAAACATGCCCCTTTCCCATTGGCTTTTGGCACCACTTATTTGCATGACCCCCCACCCAATCTTACTCACCATCATTGTGTTGTCAATCTCCCTAGGCTACTTCCCCCATGGGTACTCATGCATTTTATAGTTTGCCCTACTTGCTTGACTGCAGTGTTGATAGTTAAGGGAGTAAAGTTGCTCCTTATGTGCTGTTATAGAGTTAAACTATCACTTTTGCTGGATCTGGAGAATGTTAATATACCAGTTGGGGAAACTGTAGTGTTGATTAGTTGTGAGGTTATCATGTGAATTATGTTAATACTCAAGGGATTATTCCTTTTCCTTTTTCACTAAAAACTGAAAAATATTTTCATTAATAAGACATGATGCATAAAGAGGATGGGGTTTTAAGCTCTAGGTATATATTAAGCTCTTGTTAGCAACCTTAGCCTCTTAGCTGCTGAATATGTCCTTCTGCAGTGTGTGCACTGGGTGAATACGTGCCTGCCATGACTGGAGTATGAAAAACGCGCTCTGCACATTCCCTGGCAGCTCTTGAGTCATCCTCACAACCCCCATCCCCTCTGCACCAGATTCTCCAGCCATTCCAGCTGCTCACACTACAGTGTCCAAAAATGTCCAAAGTGTGTGTATGTGTTGGAATGTCTCTTTCATAGCACTCTATGAACAGCATGTGTGAGGGATTTTAAACATTAGATGTTTGTGCTATTAGTGAATGTTGCCAAGACTTGCCAGTGTAGCGCGTGTTACTGTGTAATCACTGCTTTTGTATGGGCCTCTGTATACTTTAACCAAGAGCAAATGGATTAGCTTTCCAAGTACTCACACATCGTAAACTCAACTTTGATGTAAGGGAAAGTTGCCTGTGAACTAGGTCAGATATGTGGAACTACAAATAAACATTGTTTTCATTTTTCTTTCCGAGAATAGATCCATCTTCCTCTCCAAACAGGAAAGCCCACAATCTCCATATGAAAACTTGGGAAACTGACCTTTGAAGGACACCCTGTGTCTCGGAGGACACTAAAACAAACAAAACCCAAAACTCCAGAGTGTTTAATTGAAAGCATTTAGAATCTTCATCCTCCGAGGAGGTGAATTAGCTCAGTAGTAGGAGCTTGAATTGGGCCGGTAATGAAAATGATGATGATTTTCATTGTTTAATTTTTTTTTTATTTGTTACAGTCTGCCACTGTTTTAGTGGGTCCTAGTTAACATTTTCTATGACTTTAATAGTTGCTTTTAACCAAATAAATCATATGTACATAAAACTGGATCTATCTCAAACATTTTGAGTTAGGTAAACATTTGTAATCATTTTCCAGATCATTGTGTTGAATCAGCTTATAATACCCTGAAAAAGTGAAAGGACCATGTCATTCATCTAAAGTGTATTTCTATATTGGTCTAATTGAAAAACAAGATTTCTGGTTTAAACCTGTTTTGTTCAGTTTGTCCAAAAGCAAATAACTTCCTCTTAAAGAAAACTAAAGAGTCCTCTTCAAATTTTGTTGTCTCCTATTATACCTCACTGAGTCTGTGTTGTAAACAAGAGATCTCTAATTATGTCTGTTGAAGTCTGTTGAACATAAAACTGCATCTATCTCACGTGTCTCAGCTAATTTCAGGTGCAGGTGAATATTTGTTACAATTTTCCAGATTCAAAAGTATAATAATTGAGCGTGGTCAGTTGTCATTGGCAAATGGACAGTGATTGGACAGTGCAATATTAAAAATGGCAGAGATACACAGAAATAGAATCTGCACTGCAAGTTGGATTTACTCATTTATCTCAGCTCTGCTGCTTCAGTATTATGTAATAAAACTCACACTTTTCCAGTTGGCTCCCGCTATTATCTATTTCCATATTGGGCGTGTCCTGCACTCTCAGTCACAGTCAGCATGGCATCATTCTCCCTGCGTACATTCTCTTAAATAAGAAGTGCCGTTTTGAAAAATGCCTGACTGAGTGTGACTGCATGCTGGCTGAGTGCTGCAGTGATTGCTTATATGTTAGCACATAATCATATAGTCAGTTTTCTTGCTAGATTAAAAACTAATTAGTATGAATAAAAGATTTGGACATGTTTAAATAAAATACTGTAGGTTTACCTAAGATTAATACAATATGTCCTGATCTGTTCTAACTGAATTTTTAATGTGTAAGATTTAATTTTTGTACTGAATCAAAATATTTGAGTGTTTAGATTTATTTAAAAGTAAACACTGCACTTGGTTGCAGTAGTGAATTTTATTTTATTGTTTTATAAAAATGAAACAAAAATACTGTTCATAGTCTTTCAAATAAATGATCAGTTTTGCCTTATTTGAATGATGTTTTTTGTCCTTGGGTAAAGAAATATTTTATCAAAATCATACATATAATTTGAGGGAAACTAATATAAATTATTTTTTTTAATAAAGTTGGTCCAAAGTTTCATTTTATCTGAGTATAGTGTGTATACAGACAGTTATTGGCTTATTTAAGCTTAAAAAAGCACAAACACAAAGAAAAAAAAACTGCACTGATGGGATTTTCTCATTTACTCTCATATTGAAGTCAGCAGTGCTGGTTCAATAATATACAGTGAGGGTGTGTGTGCAATACAACTTATTTGAGTAAATCTTACAGTTTTCCTATTGGCTCCTGGCACCATCTACTTGCTTATGGGCGTGTCTTTCCTCCCTCACTCACCATCAGTGTGTAGTCATTTGGTGTTCCATTTAGTTTCATGAAGGGGTTACCACTCTCTACTCAGTGTTTTAGGCTATAAGAGCAGTTCCTGTGTTCTGTCCTGTTGGGTGTTTATTGCAAAGTTAATTAAAATCAGTTAAAGGCTTAAGAATTGTTTAAACATATGAGGTTGTTTGCTTTAGGTCTTTAAGCTTATTCTGGGAACAGGAATGTTAAAAACTATTATTATTTTTAAAGTAATGTCTGTTTTTGAACTTTGGTTTTAACTGTCCTTGTTTGACTTATTGTTTCTATCTGAATTGTTTACATATTTTAATTTGTAAACTAATTTGTTCATATATTGTGTAATATATAAACAATTTCTCAAAATGTATCAATCCATGTTTCATGTATCAGCTCGGCTAGATTGTAATTGAAGGTCACTCTCAGTGTACTCTGACTTTAAATAAAGGTTGATCTGGTCCGATCTGAGCTTCATCTTTATTGACGTTCAATCCACATTTGTATTGCACTTCATTATAGGCTAAACCAACAGAACATCATCAACTAATTATCTATTGACATATACTTTCTTCTTTCTGAAACTGATACCTAACTATATCGAGTAGTGATACTAAAACCAACTGCTTGGTATGTGCCTAAAAATTCTGATATTTACACCATTCTGCACTTCCAAAATATAATAAGCTTAAAAGAATGTTATTTTCTGAGTGAATATCTGAAAACATAAACATTTTAAAATCCATGAAAACATAAATAAGAGCAGAATGGTACTAACCTTTAATGACAGCCTCATTTCAAAGCCATTCATTTTTACACATTAGAAAATGGTGCTTGTGCACCACTTTTTAACATTCAAGTGCATCTTTATGTTCAAAGGTACTAAGGCACTTTTTAAGAAGCCTAAAGTACCTTGTTGACCTTGTTGTTAAAGGTGATATAGTGTAATATACTAATTTCCACTAGTAAACACAGTCCCCTTCCACATCACAATATAGGCCCAGAATAAGTAGTTAAAAATGCTGACAGCAGACCCTTTTGAGTGGATACCAGAGCATAATGGAAAATGCACAGCAGCAATGTACTTATGTATATAGTATTGATTATTGCCCTGGGACTAAACACTGCAGCATGATCGATATCACAAACTGAATTCAGATAAGGCAAAATGAATAAACTAATGCATTCAGTCAATTAGTTAGTTAGTTGGTTTGACTGGAGCTGGGGGGACAGAACTGTATTGGGGCTCTCCTGATGCATTGGAGCGCTCACTGCTGAATGACGAAACCATGGATGCACTCAGGGCAAACACAGTTTTGTCTCCCAACACCCAGTAAAAGCTGCCATGCTGACTTGCTGCTACTTAAGCTGCCACTTTATATTCATCTTAACAGTTTCCCACAAATCAGACAAAATGCATCAAAATACCTGTAATATTAATGGCCTTTATAATATAAAGTTGTTTATTTGGTTATTTGCAGTGCAACTGACTTTACCTACTGCATTAGTACTGTACGGAGTTAGGGGTGAGCTATTTGATAGACATTGTGATATTGTGGCATAGAAGGTTATACAACAACAGTGTACATCTAGTTGAAATATTTAGCACTTCTGAGCTGCCATGCATATGAATATGGGCCAGATTTAAATGCAAGATGTGGGCCAGGTTTGGGCTGGATCTACATCTGGCAGCTCCCACTCAACCTACCACTGCTGACTGGCAACTGCCACTTAACCTGCCACTGGCCAACTGGCAGCTGGCACTTGACTTCTAGGTTACTATCAGATGCTAGTCAGTCAGTGGTAGCTGTGGAGTGGACATGACTGAATATCTAGCCCATACATGGCAGAAGTACTGGATCTGTATGTAGTCAAAAGAAGTGGTTGAGAGGTGCACAGCTGCCAGCGGGCTTGTAGGTTATTATATGCCACTGATTAACAGTCCTGGTCACAAAATCAATAGCGGATTTAGTCATGGTCAACATGGGCAGCACCTTCCCATGGGTGGTATAAGCTTGTCACAGAAGAAAGACAAAAAAAAGTGAAATTTAACTTTTCATGTCACTAATTTCACAGTGTTGTACAGGAAGAAAGCATTCTGCCCTTTATTTATCCACAAAAGTATACAAAAAGAAAAACATTAAGAACACCACTGCAATTCCTAGAACAAAATTACACATTTGCTGCTTGGTATTTGGTATACATGACGATATCTTGGCATAAGAGTGGTCACATGATGCTTTTGGGTGCTTTTGGGAATGTGTTTAGTTAATAAGAACGGTGTTTTAGTAGTAGTTGTGCTAAGCATCGCTTTTTTGTGTGCAGGACATGTTTAGGAGTGGTTGATTTGGTGCTTTTGGGGCATTTAGAGTAATCACCATCATGATGTCAACTACAGTGAGGTATAGCCTGAGGGCTGTCTTAAGCAGGTCAGGCTGTGATTGGATGTGGGTTGACTATTTTTATTTTTTATTTTTTATTGTGTCTCAGTAAAAGGCTGCAGTTTGTTTTTAGTCTAGTGAATTTATGTTAGATTTTATGTTAGATGACTTTTAGTGCTAGTTTTATTATGCATTGTTGTTTTATTTTAGTTTGGGTTATAAGAGATGTTGTGGTGTGAGGTTTTGAGTAATCACCATCGTGATGTCAACTAAGCTGATCTAAAGCCTCGGGCTGTATTGTGAGGCAATCTCTTTTTTACTTTTTTGGGTTGCTGCTGTGTTTTGTTATATAACATTTTGTGGCTCAATAAATGCTGTCAAAAAGCAGTAGTGAATAGTTTAACTGGTAACATACAATAGGAATCTATAAACTTTTCTATGTCGGAGTCTATGTGCTTATCCTTTTACAGACTGCTGAAAGCTAAAGAAAAGAGAAACTAATGAATCGCTACAGTTCTGGAATTCAGGCACTGAAACATGTGTGAGTTCACTGATTGGTGAAAAAACAACCCCACTGCAGTTGCAAACTTAACAACATGCTAAGTTTGGTTAAAAGGGAAAGCAGGCACAACCCAAATAAGCCAGTCTACTAAATGTGTCAAAAACACTTCTAAGACCATTGGCTCTGTGTGCAGTGTTTGTATTCTGACATATGAGGTTTTGAGCAGACAAAGTTGCAGAATGTTTTACCACTCAGTCAGACTAAAGGGGCTCTTCAATTTGGAAAGGGGTACCTTGACATCAATCCATACCCTGTATAGTAACCTACTCTATAGGCCCGCCTGCAACCCTCACTGTCAGAACTGACCCACCTCTTAACCACTATTTTGACCAACTACATCTAGTTAAAGAAATCTGGCATTTCTGGGGTGACATGTACTGTATGTGGGCCAGATAGAAATGCCAGATGTGGGCCAAGAGAGCATGTAATGTTTACATTCCATTTTGGCATGGTGTTTTGAGTAATCACTGTCATGAAGTCGAGCTATAGCTTCAGGGCTGGCTTTTGCTGCATCAGAGCTGGCCACCAAGTGCTCTGTCTTAGTGTGTTAGTTGTCCGGTGACATTAAATCAGCAGCTGTTCAAAAATAGGCAGTGACTGGTTGTGCGTGTGTTGGAGGAGGCATGTGCCAGAGATACGCCCAGTATGGCAGGAGCCAATGGGAAAGGTGTGTATTTTACGTATCAAGGTTACACAACCTAAACATAAGACTGGCAGCAGTTACTATCAGATGCCAGTCAGTCAGTAGTAGCTGAAGGGCCTCACTGAATTTCTGACTCTTGCATGGCAGCCCGGAAAAGCTGGATCTTCTAACCAGGTCTAGTCGGTCAAAAGTCATGGTTGAAGGCTGCCAGGGGGGCTGTAGGTTACTTTTAGATGGACCTGATTAACAGTGTTGGTCCTATTCTCTATATAACTGGCAGATTTGTGTCTAATCAACATGGGACACAAAGCTAAAATCATATTTTTTAACATCAACAACAGAGCCACACTGCTGAGGTACTCTTTATTTAACCACAAAGAAAAAAGAACACAAACCTCCAAAACCTGAAATATTTAGCTTGAAACGGCCCTGAGGCTCCATCTCCACTTAGCTGAGATCTTGATTTGGTTTGGTTGGTTGGGAGTTGTGAGGGAGTTTACTAAATCAGTGAATAATGAAAATGTTAGCCACTGGCTTGTGATAGTAACCTAGAGGCCCAATGACAGCTGTAAGTGAAGTGGTAGGAGTTGATACTGGCACCTCGGTAACCTTTCAACCCCCGCTGCTAGAACTGACCCATCTCTTCTGGAACTTCTGGTAGCAGCAGTGTCGAGACGAAACCAGTTTACCTGGTGTACCGTGTGTAGACTAGTTTTATATTAATCTTAACAATTTTATGCAAATCAGACAAAATACAACAGTATATTCACATTATGAATGAACTGATGCTTATTTGGTAGCATTTTGTTGTAGGACTGGTATTATTAACTTTATTGAAGAACCTGCATACTGTTGTGCACCTGCGACTAAACGTATACAACTTATATATAACTTATATAATCTATATAAAGAGTATAAAAACACATTTGCCAAAGCATCTTTCTCTGCTATAATACTGCAGGCCAATACAGGCCTGAAGCCATATCTCAACTTGCCAGGAGCCAATGGGACTGGTTTGGACCTCACTGTATGTCTGGCTCATGCATGACAGCCCGGCACAACCTGATCTTTCAACTAGATCTAGTTGGTAAAAAAAAAGCCATGGTTGAAAGCTGCAGATTACTACTAGATACCATTGATAGTGTTAGCCCTACTCAGTGAAACAGTGGCAGATAATATTATAATCAACACGGGCAGCATCTTACCAGGTGCAGTGTGAAGCAGAAATACAAAAAAAATGCAAAGAAATGTACTTTCTCAAACCAACGACTGCACACAAAACACACACACACACACAACTGACATCCCTAAAATCTGAAACAGCTGTCCTCCCTTCAAACAGGCTAGAGGCTTCATCTCCGCTTAGTTGACATCATGGCAGTAATTACTCAAAACTCTACTGAATGTGCTACTGTCTGACTGGCAGCTGCCACTCAAGGTGCCACTGACATACCAACCACACCAGAACATCTCTTAGAACACACATTTACACAAAATAGCAATGCCTAATACTGAAAACACCACTGAAAACAGGGGAAAACATGATTTCTTGAATTTCTTGTTTTGTTCAGTTTTCTAAAGCAAACAATTTCACTCCTAAAGAAAACTTCAAAAATCAAGAAAAATCAAGAATTTAATACAAAAATACTTCTACTTCAAGACAAAGCTTTTAATGTCATGTGACCTCATGATGTCAGGTAGAGTCTTGCTGTCAGATATTACCTTGATCTCCTGTAGACAAGACTTCTTTAATGGAGGCTTTTGTGAATAAAGCTGGATGCATCTCACATTACTCCACTATTTTGAGTTGAAGGTAAACGTTTATTATTTTCCAGATTGAAAACGCAATACAAAAACAACAAACACACAGAAACAGAAAAAGCTCTGATAATAGACATGCTAATTTGATTTCTCATATTAACATTTATCAACACTTCTCTAATTGAAAAAAATAAGAATGTGCCTCTTACTCTCCACAAGACTGAGGCAAGAATAACATCCCCTTCATAAAGCAAAACATAACACTGAAGAGAAAGTAGCATGTGGGGAAACAGCTACACACTGACGGTGAGTGAGGAGCGGGGGAAAGCAAATATGCAAATAGATGGTGCCAGGAGCCAATAGGAAAGGTGTATTACTCAAAAAGGTTGTATTGCACACACAAACCCACTGTATATTAGTCATCATAAAATCATACATATTTACATTCATTTATTTCTTTAAAAACAGTAAAAAAGTAAAAAAATATCTAATTCAAATATATATAAAAATAAAAAAGTTATTTATTACAAAGACCATATTTGTTTTTCACTTTGTTACAACTTAAATTTTTGTTTGGGGAAGAAAACTAAATTTTACTACTACAACCAAGTATAGCTTTTAATCCCCAACAAACTAATTTAGACACTCAGTGTTAGTTAACGTTCTAAAATGAATTTCTTAATTATCTCTGAAAAACTACGTTAGAACAACTCAGGACATCTTATTACACTAATTGTATCTTTTAAAGTAACTAACTAAAGGTCCTAACTGAAAACAGTCTTTCATTCCTTAGTTGACAATTAACAATCTGCCAAAAGCACAGACAGTATAACCACATGATGATGCAAAAGTGAACACTGCAACACTCAGACAGCATATAATCACACTCAGCAACACAAAAACCAGTAACTTGCTCTTACAGCCCTCAACACTGAGCCCAAACAGTCAACCAATACCCAAATCTAAACTGCTTAGCTAAGAGAATGTACTCCGGGGGAAGGATGACACACTGACGGTGACTGAGGGTGCAGGACACTCCCAATATGCAAATAGACGATACCAGGAGCAAATTGGAAAAGTGTGGGTTTTACTACAAACTACTGAAGCAGCACAGCTGACTAGACTGGACCTGTTGAGAAACATCAGTATGAGCGAAATTAATAAATCCAACATCAATGTAGTTTCTAGTTCTGTGTATTTCTGCCATTTTTAGGATTACATTGTCCAATCCCTGTTAATTCAGCAATGGTAACTTACTAAACTCAATTATTATTAATTATTCATTATTATTACTATTAAGTTAATTCAACTCAAAGATCCATTTAAAATCTGGAAAATAAAACTTCACCTTCAACTCAAAATAGCTGAGTAATGTGAAATAGATCCAGTTTTATGTTAAACAGACTTCAGCAGACTTCATTAGAGAGCTCTTATCTACAGCAGACAGACTTCACTATCAGACCAGATCAGGTTTGACCCGGAAAGCATGTTTTTCTATTAGGCCGATATTAAAATATACTTTAAATAAAGCACATGATTGTTTCACTGCTTTCTCACCTCTTTCTCCTTAGGCATTATGATAAACCTATGGTGTGACAGAGCTATCCAAGAAAGAAGGAGCGTGAACACAGACAGAGTGAGCGAAAGAAGAGAGAGAGCTTAATAAATATTGGGGCTGTGTATTGGCAAAAACCTGGCGATACAATAGTATCACAAAACAGTGGCTGCGATTCTATAGATTGGGAGATACTTTGATACTGGGATTTTTAAAACTCTACTTTTAGGAAAACGGTCATTGTATAAAAACACACCATCATAAAAAATCTCGGCTTACACTTTCTGCAATCAGAACCGACGGATCTGAAGATCTGAAGGGTACAACACTGCCATCTAGAGGTCAGGGTTTAAACACAACACAAAATGAACCACTGTCTGCCACAATCTTTACATGTAAACTATTTTTTTTTTAAAAAATGGATACAGTATTGCAAAATATATCATTTTATATTGCAGATATTGTGATACTTTGATATATCAATATTTTTTTACACCCCTAATAAATCCATTACAAAAAAAGTGTGACATAATATATTTTTACATGTGAAGTATCAACTACTCATTTTCTCTACTTAGTCATTCAGTCAATCATCTGGACAAAAACACCACTGTATCCAGACCCGGGTTATCCAGATTGGGTGTGCGTGCCTTTGCCGGGCTTTCTGCATGATGAGAAAGACCACATGAGACAGCCCTCCATACCTCAGTGTTGTGGTGAGATGGGAGCCTAAATGCTGCCAGAAGCTCCTCAGGTCGCTCTCTCTATCTCTGCTCCCCCCAAGCATCCCAGCATCTCCACCACACCAAATTACAACCAAGTGCACCCACCGCCTCTCTGTGTCTGCACTGCACATGCTCCAGAGCCACGGTGAACTAAACTCAGCTGGAGCTCTGTTCTCAGTGCCTTGACCAGACCAGATTCTTATTTCTCTAATGGAAGCTGTTTGAAGCAGCATGGCATTACTGCAGTCTGGATCCAGTGCCAGAACTTTGATGAAGGGCCCAAGTTGGGCCAAGTTTTGCAGGGGTTCTGCAGAAGAGCAATTCACCTTACCCCAAAGCTGAGAACATAAACATTAGTGTTCCCCTAAACTGCAGTGTCTCAGAAAAGAAGCACTCTCTGATCAGTGCTGCATCCCTAGACCCTCTAGCTGGCTTATCTCTACTGGCAAGTGTAAAGCACTGTGTAAGGCAAAGTAAAGCATTGGTTGGACAGTCACTGCTAGAGCAAACTGAAAGACTTGTGTTGATGTATATTTTAGTCATGTGGGAATATTGACTAAATGAATGCCTCACTTTTTTTGAGTGTATTTAATCCACAAACTGTTCCCATGACAGTTTGAGGAAGACGCCCACTGTAATTACTGGGACTATGTGGAAATTAGAAGTCTAGTCATGCATTCAGAAGCTTGCTTTCCAAAAACGCTGCATACTTCAGTCACTGAGTAATTAAATCATTTAATATTCAGAGTGCTTAAAGGTAAAAGGGGTCATTGTTAAGAACCTTACTAACTCTTTGTCCTTTTGCCCTCTTTACAGTGGTGGTGATAGGAACCATATGGCACAATGTCTACACTGAGACAGTTTCTTTACTATCCAAAAATAGCAATAAACCAACACATGGCCTCTGAGTTTTTGGATTTAATACATTGTTGTTGTCACACCTAAACCTTGTATCTCCATTTTTGCTATTCTACACTTACTTACACACATAATTTGAATTGAAATTTGTAAAAATATTAGGATGAATGGACCATAAGAAATGTGTAATGTGTTAAATACACCAATTAACAATAACATTAGCGCCAAATATTGACTAAGTCCTCCTTGTGCCGCCACAACAGATCTGACCATTCAAGTCATGGGCTCAACAAGGCAGCTGAAAGCTTCCTGTGGTATCTGGCACCAAGACGTTAGCAGCAGATCCTTACAGTTCCAATAAGTTGTGAGGACCTCCATAGATCGTATCATATCAAAAAGCCTTAGGTGCTCATGACTCTGTCACCAGTTCCCATGTTGTCCCTTCTTGGAGCACTGGAAGGTACTGACCACTGTATATTAAACCCACAAGACCTGCCTGATGTTTTGGAGATGCACTGACCCAGTCATCTATCCATCACAATTTCACACTTGTCAAGGTGACTCGGCTTCTTACACTTCCTACACTGCTTTTAACACATCACCCTCAAGAACTGACTGTGACTGTAGATGAAGATAATCAACGTTTTTCACTTTACCTGTCAGTGGTACTAATGTTATGGCTGATCAGCGTTTGGTCTCACTTTTTTTGCATATAGTCTATTTTATTCCCCTATAGATGACTTGCAGATGTTCAAACTGTTCAGCTGGCTGATGCCCAACAATGTTAAGATTAGGGTTAAGACTGAGACCACGGCTAGGTTGAGGACTCGCGTAAAGGTAAGGATTAGGTTTAGGGTTGTTGTGGATATGGTCAGGGCTTGGTTAGAGTGAGGCGTAGGATAAGGGCAAGTTAAAGTGAATTGAATATATGTTTTACTGAATCTAATCATACACATTATGTCCTCACGAATACATTACTGTTATTAGTCAAAGTAAAAGTTTTCTAGACCCTAAAATAGAACCCTGTGGTACTCACACACAAAATATGCTAAATGTTCAACAAATGATTTATAATAGTTTCTGCTTTTGGATTAAGAACTGGATTCATATTTAAATCATGACCGTAGGGTTCAAGAGGTTGAAGGTAAATTAAGTATCTACAAAGCTTCTAAAGTGTACTATCCGAATAAAGTGTTCTACTGGACACTTTTGCCCTACAGTGCTCTGCAACAACTGTGATGTAGCCTTTAGAGGTATTAAATGCTTCGGATGTTGGTTCCCACTGCAGTGAACAGTCCTGATCCTGAACTAAATTCAAGTTAGTCTGGGAAGCAATCTAGGAAGTCTGCAGTGAGACAACAAGCACTTGTATTAAACTATACAAATACTGGAATTCAGTGCAGTTAAAGATGCAGAAATTGCAGAATTCCAGATGATGAGAAGCATCATATAAGCACTGCCTGTCATTGACCACCATACGATATCTAGAAAATGTCAAAACATTCACACACTATTCATGTTACATTTTAAACAGACATGCTCACTATAAACTAAGCCATACACTGTGAATCTGGTTTTAATCCAGAGTTAAATTATGATTGAAATTAATTTCTCACTCATAGATGTTACCATTATGCAAACTAGTGCACACAGTATGTAATCTATGCTGAAATCTAAATTAGAAGGACTGTAATACAACCATTTGAGAAGAAAAGTTTCCTCAGCCTTGATTGCTGAACTCACCTCAGGGCTTATCCTCAGGCTTTGGGATGCTGACAAATCCGAGCAAGCTCTGTAGATCCCTCAGCTTCTCTGCCAGCATGAAGAAGAAAAAAAAAACAAATGACTTCTTCAAGTGTTTTAGAGAACAGTCCAAATACAGCGTTCCCCTCCGCTGCAGTGACTGTATCCACTGCACTCCACAGCAGTGGTGCATGTGCTCATCAGGCTGGCAGGATCGGCACACTCTCTGCTCGTCTTGCCTTTCGTCTCAGCTCGTCTGCACTGGAGCGCACACAGAGATGCTGACATACACAGCATTCCTCACACAGCGCACAGGAACACGCGCAGACAGGCACATGCACGGCTTACACTAATAGAACCTCTCATCTATTATCACTGTGCATTTAGCATGGGGTTCTTCTTTTGTAAATGACAGCCAGAGAGGCAGACTAACAGTTACAGTACACTAAAAAAAATCTTTGTACAAACGTAATTTTGTCACAGACAAAGATTCTACACAGCTGAACTGTATTTTCATTTTTTCACATTTTTTAATCATTTTAATAACTGATATTAGTAAATGCCTTCTTCACAAACACGATGGCACAATTTACAGTAGTCCTCAATGTAACACCCGGCAACAGAAAAAACAATAACTTAAGAAGTAAATTAAGTTGCACAGGGAAGCCTGTGGGAACTGACTACACACTGATGGTGAGTGAGTGTGTGTGTGTGGGGGGGGGCAAGACACGCCCAGTATGCAAATAGATGATGCCAGGAGCCAAATGTAAAGGTATGAGTTTTATTCATCTAGGTTGTACTGCCTAAACATAAGGCCCGTCATTTCACCCTCAAGCCTGGAAGTGCACCCTTAAGCCCCAACCTGTCAGTGGCCAATAAAATTAGTTGTGGGTGTGGCCATGCCAGAACGTATCTTCTCTGCGTATGTCTGAACGCAAACTAACTATATCAGCTGTGTCCGAAAACGGAAGGCAGCTGCCTCAACGCCTTGTTGCCTATGCTGACTTATAAGCAATGAAGGTACCTACAACCAAATCACACTTGAGATGCACTTCGAAGGCAGGAATATATCATGACGCTGGTACAATACTGATAACTAAAAATTTGGCTATGACACTGACGATTTTTCATTTGAAATGAAATATGGCAAAATAATCATAAATAACAAATACCATTTGTATAGATACACAATATTGCCAAAAGTGTTCACTCACCCTCCAACTCATTAAATTTAGGTCACAGGTGTATAAAACCAAGCACCTAGGCATGCAGACTGCTTCTACAAACATTTGTGAAAGAATTCGAAGCTCTCAGGAGCTCAGTAATTTCCAGCATGATACCGTGATAGGATGCCACCTGAGCAACAGTCCAGTCGTGAAATTTCCTCACTATTAAATATTCCACAGTCAACTGTCAGTGGTATTATAACAAAGTGGAAGTGATTGGGAAATACAGCAAGTCAGCCACGAAGTGGTAGGCCACGTAAAATGGCACAACGAGGTCAGCGGATGCTGAGGTGCATTGTGAGCAGAGGTCGGCAATATTTTGCAGAGTCAATCGCTACAGACCTCCTAACTTCATGTTGCCTTCAGATTAACTCAAACAGTGCGTAGAGAGCTTCAACTTTGGGTGCAGTGGTGTAAAGCACGCCGCCACTGGACTCTAGAGCAGTGGAGACGTGTTCTCTGGAGTGACGAATCACACTTCTCTGTCTGGCAATCCGATTGATGAGTCTGGGTTTGCCGGTTGCCAGGAAAACAGTACTTGTCTGACTGCATTGTGGCAAGTGTAAAGTTTGGTGGAGGGGGGATTATGGTGTGAGGTTGTTTTTCAGGACTTGGGTTTGGCCCCTTAGTTCCAGTGAAAGGAACTCTTAATGCTCCAGCATAATAAGAGATTTTGGTCAATTTCATTCTCCCAACTTTCCTGTTACGATACGACTGCGCACCAGTGCACAAAGCAAGGTCCAAAAAGACATAGATGAGTGAGTTTTGTGTGGAAGAACTTGACTGGCCTGCACAGAGTCCTGACCTCAACCTGATAGAACACCTTTGGGATGAATCAGAGCGAGCCAACATCAGTGTCTGACCTTACAAATGCGCTCCTGGACAAATGGTCAAAAATTCCCATAAACACACTCCTAAACCTTATGAAAAGCCTTCCCAGAAAAGCAAAAGCTGTTATAGCTGCAAAGGGTGGCATCATATTAAACCCTATATATTAAAATGGGATGTCACTCAAGTTCATAAGTGTGCAAAGACAGGCGAACGAATACTTTTGGATTATAGTGTAGCTGCTTGCTTCCTCCAACACATAATTTATGTGTGTCACCACCAGCTTTTCAGCAATGTTCTTCATGTGAAACCAACAGCCACTGAGAACTTTTTTTTTTTTTTTTTTGGAGTGTACAGAACATGTTTTCAGGCTGTGATACTTGCCAATAAGAATATTATGTTTTGGGAATGTAGGGTGCTTAAACTTTTGCTTTGGGCACTTTTCTTTTTTTTTTTTTTTTTGTTATTTGGAAAATGTAAAAGACAGAATAAAAAAAAAGATTTTTTAAGATGTTACATTTTTAAAAAAATCAGATTTGGAAATCACATTTAGCATTTTGACCAGGGGTGCCCAAACTTTTGCATACTTTCTGCAAAGCATGACAGCAGCAACTTTCAGATATGGAATTTATTTTTCCCATAGAGCAAACCCACAAGCGTTCCTTATTTGGGCATGTTGCCAACTACATAGTGATACAACTTTAAAGGTACTGCACATTTTATGATGTGTGTTCGGCTTCTGCCTAATCCACAGCGGTACAGAACAAGAGGGGACAGAACGGAGACGAGAGTCTCTGTGAGCCCTTTACCTACTGTAGATGGCAGAACCAGCAGCGCTTTCACTATTGTCCTGACATGAGGCAGCCAGCCAAGACCAACTCTGCTCGACTTTAACCATTCTTCTGCAGATATGACCTTCTGCAGTCATTTCCTATGCTGTCCGCTTATGCACCATGCCAAGTCTTAGCCACGTCTTCCTGGTCTGGGTCACAGTGGGTTTTTCCCAGAGCCCACCTGAAAACAAGGAGGGGGGGGGGGCACCAGCCCATTGCAAGGTACCTCACATACCCATTGACATCTATAGGGCAATTAAGCATAGCTAATTCACCTACCATATGTTTTGTCAGGTTGGAGGAAATCCACACAGACCAGGGACGACATTTCAAAACCCATACAGGCAGTAATGCAAGTGGCACAAGGACTGAACCCTCTGCAGCTGTACAGCACACACTTCAGTTCTCTCCAGTGCTCTCATCATTAACATCAGTTTCATAGACCCTACAATAGAACCCTGATGGACAAAATATGCTAAACTGTTACCCAAAAACGTGCTGTAGTTTCTGCATTATGATCTACACTATGAGCCCACTTAGCTGCCGCCTCTAGAGCCAAACTGTAGATGCCACTGAGCACTATATCACAGACCCAGCAGCATAAAAGAGGCGGCAGCTAAGTGGGCTTTGAGAAAGTGTCATTAGACTCAACTGTACGCCTGGTAGGGCCTGTGGATGGATGTGCTCTGTTATCATTGCTTAATGGCCTTTCTTCTGTGTGAGAAGATGAGAACGAGTGGCATGGCATCTCTGGTTTCCCTTTGAATCCCCTGCACCAGCACGCAGCTCCATCGAGCCGTAATGAGAACACGAGTGAGCGCACAATCACGCCTTTCTCTCCAGCAGGCCCTAATTGGTGCTACAAATATTGACATGCCAGTTTGGTGAGGCAGTGACTGTAGCAGATGACATGACTGGCAGAGCCATCTCCTGTGTGTGTGTGTGTGTGTGTGTGTGTGAGAGAGAGAGAGAGAGAGAGAGAGAGAGAGAGAGAGACAAAGTGAGAGAGCACAAATAGCTTCACAATGGCTCCAGTGAGACACAAAACAAATGTGGCATTGTTGGTTGTGCATTTCGTGTTTACTGTAGGAGAAAGAGAAGAACCCACACAGAGCACTGGACCTTCTGTAATTACTGCCCCTCAGTTCAACAACGTGGAACCTACATATCTAGCTGGGGTTGGCAATCCAGCCTTCAACCTCATCTCTACCTATTGTACACTATATGGACAAAAGTATTGGGATACCTACATATGACACATATAAGAGCATTTAAGACATCCCATTCCCATAAATCCACAGCCATTAATATGAAGTTGGTCTATCCTTTGCATTTATAAGGACAGGTACAAGCAGGCTCTGCAGAGTACTGGAAACTTTTATGCACTATGCTCTTCAGCACTGCTCTGTGACCCTGCTCTGAAACCTGGTGCGGCCTAACACTTCGTGGCTGTGAAGCTGTGGTTTTTAAACGCTCCCACTTTTTAATAATAATACCACTCACAGTCAATTGTGGATTATCTAGAAGGGAAGAAATGTCATGAACTGGCTTGATGCAACAGTGGCATTCTATTACAGCACCACGCTGGTATTTCGTGAGCTCTTTAGAATGACCCATTCTTTTACTTAATGTGTGTAAAGGCAGACCGCATGGCAAGGTGCCTGATTTTATACACCTGTGGCAATAGGACTGAATGAAACAATGCTTAAGAGGCGTGTCCCTATACTTTCATTCATAAAGTGTATCTTTACCATCTGGTCAGTTGCCACAGACAATCATTTTGCCATGGTTTCCTGTACTTCTATAGAAAAAAAGAAAGCCAAAGGGCAGGTATTTCAGCTTCTATTGTAAGGGTGTTTTGAATCCATGGATTATTTGCTACGGAGGTTTTGTTAGACCATGACTTTGTGTTTTGAACGAAAGAAAAAGGGTGGATTTGGTCTGTAAAATGCAAAACAATTGCTAATAATTTTAGATACTGTTCATATGAGAAACACACTGTAGGGATGTGTAATACATATGCTATATACAGTACTGTGTAGAAGTGAGCTTAGACACTTACACACATTATTTAAAGTCATTTATCTCAGTAATACGAGTGTTGTGCTTGTAAAAGCTCCATATCACATTGAAACAGATGCAGGTTTACATAAATGCAGCCCAAAGCAACAAGAATTTCTTAATCTGATAAAAAGTAGTTGGGATCTTCAGGGGTAGTTGAAGAATGAAGCTAGGTTCTAGATTTCTTCTGGTTTCTTCAAGCCAGTGGGTGGATTTGTTCAAATTCCATCACCAGCTTACCTGAAATAACCTCATTAAGCACTGATTTACCAAACCAGGTGTTGGATAATGTCCATAAATAATACTAGACCTCCATGAGGAGAGCTTTGGAGATGTTTAAATTAACACAGTAATGTAAAACCATGGCTTTTTACATGATTTTATTAATTTTTTTTGCCTTGACAGGTACCTAAAGCTTTTGCATAGTGTTGTATGTATCGCCACCACAATTTTTCACTTTTGACATGAATGGCAGTTGTTCTTTACACTGAGTTAAAATTTCATAAACAATGGACCAATAGAAAAGCTCCAAAAATGCAATCTCTAAAGTTACATTAAAGTTTTTTTTCCTTTCTCCTTTAAAATTGCCATATTGTAGAAACATTATACCACTAACTAACTACTGTGTGTGACCGTGTGTTTGTTTCTACACATGAGAGGGGGAGAGAGAGAGGGAGAGAGGGAGGAAAGGAGGTAGCCCCTGGACAGTCCTGCCCTGACAAGCAGTTCTAGCTTATAGTGAAAAACTGCACCCTGAGAACACAACACTGATCTCCTCCAAACACGGGATTCCTCAGCATACACACACTATCCTGTTCTCTCCCCAAACCAGGCCTGTGGTTACTGATATGTCTTTTCAAGACACCTGATCAGTGTTTGCAATTTGACATGTTGCAAAAACATTTGTGCATAACTGCATGATTTATGATCAGCTTCTGAAGAATAACATTGAGCTGTGAGTGTATATGTGGCTTCATCATTCTGAAAAGAAGATGAAAATGAACTTAGGTCATTTTCCATTTTATTTAGAGTAATTTAGATCATTTCTATTGATTAATTCAACACAATAATTGTAAAAATGTAAAAACACATGTGCTCCTGAAAATATCACCAATGGGAAGAGCAGAAGTGCAGTCTCATCCTGGCCACCCTGCAGAAGCAACCCCATGTCTGTGCATTGACTCCACCATCTGAGGCCTACAAAGCAGGACTACCCCCCCCTCACACCCATCATTTATCACTCACACCCACCTGCATGCTGGCCAAGCCCCTTTCTAAGCCCCTCACTGTCTGAGGTGAATCACTGTAAACTGAGACTACACACAATAAACGTGGAAAGACGATCAATTATGGTGACGAATAAATGTCACAATGAGGTCATTCATTCTTTCAGCTCCGGCTCAACAAAAGGCCGAGTCGAGCTGTGAACAGGTGACTTGGTGGTTTCTTCACTGCCCAGGCCCTGCAGATTAAAACAACATTGCTGTGCCCTGCAAAACAGTACTAAAAAGACAGATGTCACTAAAGCTAATCAAATTATTAAAACATGTTTATAGGAAAAGAACTGTGCTTAGATTTTCTGCCTGTATTTCCAAAGAGAGACAGAAAGGCCCAGTTCCCCAGTGTTAGTGAGGTCAGGATGTTGAAAGATCATCACTCTACCTCATCTCCAACTTCCCAACTCATCCCAAAGGTACTGGATGGAGCACCATTATTCCAGAGAACACAGTTCCACTGCTCCGCAGCTCAATGCTGACGGGGCTTTATACTCCTCTAGCCCAGAGTCCTATAGGCAATACTTCTACAGAGACTAGACAAGCTGCGTGTGTGTGTGTGCGTGCACCTGCACATCTGTTTCAGCAATGGGTGCAACTTCAAGTAGCTGAATGCATTCATTAGAAGGGGTGTCCACAAACATTTGGACATATAGCCTGACCTACACAATGCCTCACTGAGCACCATAATAAAAACATAATTCTATACAAAGAGGCCCAAACACACAAACGAGTTCACACACAACTGCTTTTGTTCATAGTTACTGTAGAAATCCCCCGTCAGTGCCAGGCATTGTGCTGTGTTAAGAGTGTTAAGCAAGTTTGTAGCAAGCTAACAACAAGTCTAAATCTCCAGCAAACTTTATTAATGCTCACAGCAGAGGTAAGCAAACACTAGTCATGTGCAGGAGGCAGGAATGACTGCTAACTTAGCTAGAAGGACCTCAGTTTCTGTGTAAATCTACATTTTGCAGTGTTTTGTTGGGGCTTTGTTCATGCCAATAAACATTTGTAGCCTTATTATGTCTTCAAGAGCATGTCTTAACTATAGTTAAGAAAAATGTTATATATAATGTTTAGTTCTCCTTTGGTTCATCTACACAAGACCTATGCTGTGTTCACAGCGGAGCTTAGATCGGGCCCAAAAAATCCAGCCCGACCCCCCGAGCCTGTGCACATACTGTCCGAGCCTGACTCAGCCCACACCATAAACTGTCATTATGAGCCAGAGCCTGATTTAAACCCAACATTTACAACATTACGTTTAATGTAAGTAAACCGTACTCTGAGTTGTCTGAGATCTGTTCCATTTTGTTCACATATCCTCGATTCACATACTATGATATTTCATCTCAAACCGAGCAAAAGGATCAACTGGGGAAAACCACCCACATTCGATGACTTGGACGATGGTCCTCCCAAGCTTATCACGGCTACATCCGCTCACATATCAACGATCCTCAGGCTAGCACACGAGCAACTTTCCTCACTCAAGCAGGCGTGGTCCGCACTTTGCAAACTTTATATAAAATAGCATTAATAAGGCCACGTTACAGACCATTTTCTTGAGCCCGACCCGACAGGGCCCGAGGGAAGTGGTGGGAAATCTCAGCCACACCCGGCCTGAGTTCGGGCTCGGGCAAAGAATCTAAACTCTAGTTCAGAGCCTAGCCTGAAGATCCTACTTCTCACTTGGGAAGTCGGAATTAGTTGGACCTTGTGTCACCTTCAAGTGCTGTGTGGCCAGAGAGACATGAAAAATGGCGGCTAATGTATCTTTAATAACTTGCGCGGCGCTAGCAGAGTAGTCAGTTTGCTATGGATAGAACGATAAATAGTAGGGTTCTTTATCAAGTTAAAAACACGGAGATCAGGGAGAAAAATAAAAGTTCACAACCAACCATTAACAGCAGCTGCACTGTTCAAAATGATCAACCACCCAACACTGATTCTGTCTTCTCTGCCATGTTAAAAAAGTTGATGCTAACTCGGGTATCAAAATGATCTCGGAATTTCCAACTAGACATTATGACTTGAGGGGGTGTTTGTGGGCAGCAAACTCGGGGAAAAACATTTGGGGGAAAATCTGAGCTGCCATAAATCTGATAGTAGTAACTGTGGCTAGCATTAATTTAACTACTGGAAGCATCAGGCGGCTCATTAGCTAAGCCATTCCTGTCCAGCAACTGGCTAGCATAGCTAGCTAGCTAGTGCTGCATCTGGTGGGATCTCAAAAATGAAAGGCTAGCTAGCTAGCTACATTTGTTCAGACCACCCTCTCACTTACTTTATTTATTTATTTATTTCAATTCATTAATTGATGTGATTTTCAGGCCTTTGTTTTACTTTAAAATATGTATCTAGCTAGCTAGCGCTAGTCATGTTGGCTAGCTAGCTAGCACTAGCTATATTAGCCACGTAGCGCTAGTTTGGCTATAGCTAATTTAAAAATGGCGTCATTTTTGTGGTCCTGCAAGCAACAACAACACCTCCTCCTCCACCAAAAGACATTTCAGATATGGACATTAACGTGTTCGCTAGCTGGCCTTTCCAGTGAAACCGTGTGTATTCACAGTGTATGATGGAGGACTGTGGTGTTTTTGCGGCCTCTAGTGTCTAATGGAGGACGGTCGCAGGCTTGAGGAATTCCACCCAGTGGGTTTCAGTTCGGCACGAAGAGATTTCTGCTAACGGAAACATGGTTCAGGGAAAGAGGAGCGGAAGAATAACCCTCGCAGTGAAGTGCTGGATTACTGCCACGTTTCACGTGATGGTCAGTAAAAGCCATTTTCTCACAGCTTTAATGACTGTTTAACCTCACGACGATGACCTCGTCGTTTTGCCATGGTATAACAGAAACCATGGTATAACCGACCTGTAAGGCTGCGGCTACTCAAGTCAAAGCCCGTTTCTGCGAGGCGGTTCTCTGTGCTGCAGATGGTGTGGAATAACCCATCTCTGTGTCCTGCAGACGAGTACAACGCTCAGGCTGAGCGCATCCAGCCATAAAGACCCTTTCAAAGGTAAGGTAGCTGGTGCTAGCTCTCTCTGGGAGCAGGCTTCTTCAGGGAGTTAGCTACTGGTCAGATTTGTGCCGCTGCAGGCAGGACTATTCTCTGGGAGCTGTTAGGTAGGTCCTGCAGGCTTTTTAAAGGAGTGTATCAGATGGATTACAGGTGGACATTCTGAGTGGAGACCTTGATTTAGGTGCTTTTCATGCTGAACTAGTATACCAGTGTTTGCCAGTCCTGCTGCTAGTAGAATCCTGTCCTGTAGGTTCAGTGCTTTCCTTGTTCAGGCATGTCTTACCAAAGGAGTAGTTTCAGTTTCCCAACAAGGAAAAGTACATTTTTCATTTGCACCAGATGTTGTCAGTTAGCTATTTGAAATATGCTTGAGTACATAACAAATAAAATAACACAATCATGCCACAATTATGAAAAAAAAGGCAAAATTGCAACAAAATCAGTAGTACTAAGAATGAACATAGTATTAATAAAATAAGTGTAATAGAAAAAACAGACAACATCTATATATATATATATATATAAAAGAGTTGCCTATAATCATAAGGCTACAGAAGTCCTGTATTCACCTCTTCTCATCCTTATGTTTCTGTGGCGTCATATACTGTCTATTTTCTCCAATTATTAGCAAATTATTTTTCACTTGAAGTTGGTAAGTCATTTTATTAACTGTTTCTACCCATTGTTCAATGGTTAGAGGGTCCGTCTTACACCATTTTTGCATTATAGCTTTTTTACTCGCTATTAACAGGATATTTGTTAAATAGCTATCAGTGTCTAAAGCATATTTATTTATACCCAAAACATACCTAATAACCTAATACATAAAATAATCCCAGTAATCCCAGGATATCTCTGATAACATCATACATTTTGCTGCAGGAGATCAAAATAAAAGGCATGACTAAAATTAGATGTTTGTTCTCTGTAAGCTGTTAGGTAGGTCCTGCAGGCTTTTAAAGGAGTGTATCACATGTATTACATTACATTGTAGGACATTCTGTTTAAAGACCTTGATTTAGGTGCTTTTCATGCTAAAATAGTATACCAGTGTTTAGCTATTTGGAATATAGTGTGTGGCAGTGGAGCTACTGTTCTAGTATAATAGAAGTATAGGTGACAATAGACTAGGTAAAGCTAAAGGTTTTTACCTTGTTTAACCTGGTCGATTTTCTTTGGGGGAAGGAGAGATGTATGGTCATTTGAAGTTTCTGTGAATCATTCCTCACACAGACATTCCTGTTAGTCACAGGATCACAGGACAATGTATTATGCAAAAGGTGTGCATTCTTATTCCTGGAGCTCTTCTATCCTGCGTGGATTAGTTTCAACACACCTGCCTGTAGTAATCAGATTCTACAGATGAAAGCTGAACGTAAACCAAGCTAGGTGTTAGATCTCCAGCATTATACCTCATGAAAACCTTAATATCTTTCTTTTTTGTTTGTTTGTTTGTTTAATGCCGCAGTTATGAAGACCAGCCAGCAGCCTCGGATTGTGGTGATCGGTGCTGGTGTGGCTGGACTTGGAGCAGCCACTAAACTAAAGGAACTAGGCTTTACTGATCTCACTGTGGTTGAAGCTTCGGGCACGGTTGGGGGCAGAATAGCAAAAGCGATTATAGGTAAGCTCAATATCCTAACTTTATATACAAGAAGCTAGAAGTCATTTTTTTAATAATGTAAGGTTGCAGATACATGTGTAAATGTGCCATGAAGTGCAGAGAGATGAAAACCAGTTAGATTATAAAACCAATACGTGTTATTAAAGCAATGATGGGAAAAGGCTGTGTTTATTCATATTGTCCACAATATGCTTGAGTAATAATCAAATAATCAAAATAGCATCAATAACAATAAAAAGAATAAATGTAATATTCATGAAATAAATGCAATAGTGGAAACAAACAAAATTAGAATATATATACATTAACAAGGGTTGCATATGATCAGAAGGCTACAGAATTCTTGGATTCACCTCTACTCATCCTTATGTTTCTGAGGTGTCATATACTGTCAATTTCTCCAATTATTAGCTAATAATTTTCCCCTCAGTTATTTTTGTCAAGTCTAGTACATTTTCTACCTATTGTTTAATAGTAGGAGGTACCTTCTTACACCATTTTCACATTACAGTTTTTTTTTACTCACTATTAACAGGATATTTGTTAAATATATATCACGGTCTAAAACATATTTATTTATATCCCCAAGATACATAAACTAATAAAAAAAGAACCCCAAAAATATTTGATAACATCATATATTGTCTCCTAAAAAGACTGTATCTTATCACATTCTCAAAAGGTGTGGGTGGGGTTGGCCACCATACTTGCACGCATCTTCGGACATGGTTGATGATGGCCAATTTGTTTGCTCTTTATATTAGTTAGATTTTTGTGTAGTGTTATATACACAAGCTTTTCATCTTTTTTTTTTTTTTTTACTGACGGCATGTACTAAAGGGCTCTTTGCTAGCGGGGCTGATGGTCTGCGCGTGAAGCCGTGAATGATATATAAAATGGAGGAAACAGGGTGGAGGTGTGTGCGACTTTTGTTCGACACAGAGTTGAAATGAGAAGTGGGGTTATATAAGGGGCTGGAGGGCCAGGAGGAGGAGTTTGGGGCGTGGTCCTTCTTCCAAAACTTTGTCATAACTCTTAACACTTAAGGGGACATACCTAGTAATCCGATCACTCAGGTGCAGTGACACTAGTGGAGTACAGTTGGGTTTCTTACCATAAGCCTAAGCCAAGGAGACAAAGCTACAGATCTAGGATGTGCTGTATTTTGTGAGGTGAATGCTGTTTTGCAGTTGCTTATGTCAAAAGTGACAGTGAAGGATTTTGGCAGAGCCTTTTTGGACAAAGTAAAAAAATAATAATCAAGAGTACAATACACACATGAGTACAATACACACACATGCACACACTTTTACATCATCAGAACTCAAAACATCCACTTAGATAGAAAGCTGTTGTATACATAACTACAGGATTTCTTTTTTCATCTAATCATTTTATAACTTACATAATGCTTTAAATATTAAACATCTAACAATACCATTAAGTGATGTTTACAGTGTTTAAAACTTGACTAATTTGTGGCTTATAAAATGTGTCTCAATCGATTGCAAACTTTGAGGTGAGTTCTGCAACCACTGGTTTGGTGAAAGAGGAAATGTGAGTCTTATTTTCACGTGATCTGAATTTCACTTCTCATGTTTTTCTTGACCTTAAATAACTCTCCGCAAGGCGTAAATAAAGAAGTAAACATTGAATTAAATATCATCAAATATTACCACTTAGCACATTTGCTTGCTTGTTTTTTTGCTTTAGTTGTTTGTCACATTGATCCAACATTGAACTGTTGTACACAGGGAAGGCATGGGTTGACACTGGGGCTCAGTATATCCATGGTGCGTCTGAAGAAAACCCACTCTACTGTCTTTTGAGGAAATCCGGCTTCCTGAGCCAAGTCCCTGATGAGGGAAACACCATATTTTACAGGCGTGACGGACACAAAGTCAGTGAAGACTTTGCTGAGCGTGTATATGAGGCCGGGGAAGGAATCCTTCGGCAACGCGGCAATAACTCCGGGAAAAGCTTAGGAGAGCACTTTGCAGAGAAAGCTCAGGGTGTCATTGAGGCCTGGCAGGCTGACGAGAAGAAGAGCGTACAGAGTGTCCTCGCTTTGGTTGGGAAAGACTACCTGATAAATACTGCAGCCTCAGACCTTCATAACGTCTCTATAGATTCATGGCAGTATTATGTCAATATGGGGGACGATCTCAACGTGGAAGGGTAAGGTGTGGGTTCGCTTGCTCCAAAAAAATCTACAAAATACACATTTTACACAGTTTCCCCTTACCCCAGAAGTAAGATCAGCCGAGGCATGCTTGGAGTCTGAGCTTTGCTTCTTTGGCGTTGCACTGGAGCTATGAGGCTAATGAAGCTAACAGGTTACCGTCATGCAACCTGCATTCCTAATTCATCATATAACCATGAGGCAGATTTTCTGTATGATGTATGAAAAATGAGACAACACTGTATTGAAAGATTCACATCTGTGGCTTAAACAGTACACTTACATACTCACTCACTTTAGCAAGCTGAAGAGTTAAGGGGACACAATTAGTGCAAATAGCCTTTGGTGCATTGCATTAATGACACTGTGCCTGTGTTGGCTACATTCAGTTCAGTCATCTTTTTTCTACGCCTAAAAATTCCACACCACACCACTTAAAGAGTGGTATGCCATCTTGCCTTGTCTTGTTGGTATTTATTGTGATTATCCACCAGAAATAAGGACTCAGTCCTTTTAAATATCTCCAGAACAGTTGGACTTGGGAACATCTGCTCAATCTGTTTGGCTGTCAGTGTAAATCAATCAGTGTCCAAAAGCATGTAAGCAATAAAGATTTTTAACAGCTCACAGTATGCGATTAATACACCAATAAGTGCCCTTGGGTCACTCTGGATAAGGGCTTCAGTCAAATGCTGTAAATGTAGAGGGTGGCTATAAGCTTTCATTACTTCTTGGCTGCATTAGGCACATAGCTCCAATGCAGGCAGCAAAGATTTTGGAGTGATGTGGGTGTGAATTATTTGGGCACTGTAGGGAGCACTATAAGGATTCATTGAATGTCCTCATTGATGTTTCACTGTTTCAGCTTCATGTTTCAAATGGTGGAAACGTTAGCTGAGAACTTCCCTGAGGAACGGCTGCTGCTGAATAAAACCGTGGCTAAGATCGAGTGGGATGGATCTTTCCCTGGTACAGACAGTCTGGCGTACCCTGTACGTGTGGTGTGTGAAGATGGACAACAGATTCTGGCAGATCATGTAATCGTCACCATCTCTCTTGGTGAGTATTATTCAGTCACACAGAAACATGCATTTATGAGATGTTTGTGATATCAAGTGTTTTATTTCCCAACCTGGTTCATTTATGTGGTTTAAACTTACATAAAAAAACAAGAATGTCCGTCTTGTTCAAGCTAACATTTTATCATATAATAATGATACAGTCAAGTCTTGGTACTAGAAGGGGAACATACCCGGATATTGATCTAGACTTTTTAAAAATATCTGTATACGTGTGGGCGTAGCCTAAAAGTACATTTTTGTTTTTCACAGGTTGTCTGAAAGCTCAGGCAGCCACCCTTTTTAGCCCCAGCCTCCCAGGGGAGAAGATGGAGGTGATTGATAAGCTGTGTTTTGGCAATATTGCTAAGATCTTTCTGGAATATGAGGTAGCTTTCTGGGAGAGTAATGTCAGTCGTATAAGTCTTATATGGGATGACGACTCAGTTGAATCTGTGTCCACCAATAAAACTCAGTGGCTGAAACACCTAAACCTGTTCACTGTCATGACACCCAAGGAAAGGTAACTGCTGTGATGAATTATGTAATTAAGTCTACAAATGCATCCTTTTTTTTACATATAGTTACTGAGGAATACATCTTAGCACATTGTTAATATGAAAAGATTTTAAATGTTTCTGTTTCCAGGTTTGGAAATGTTCTGATTGGTTGGTGTCCTGGAGATATAGCTGACCTGATTGAATCCATGCCAGAGAAGGAGTTATCCAGTGCCATCACTGAACATATACGGATATTTACTGGTAAATAATCCACACATCCTTTCTTTCTAAACCTATAGAAATGTTTCTGCTTTTTGAATGTACAGTGACAGAGCTCTTTATCAGGAAGACCTGCACACCTACTCATGCAGTTTAACCAGTCTGTACAATTGTGGTCTTTCAGCCAAGAACAGAAGGCTAAGGCTGCAGTGGACACAGACTCAGCAACACTGAACAGCTGAAGGCTGGGAAAATGTAGCCTGCTCTTTCTTTTGTTGTTTGTCAGGGAACAGTATGAACACTTCTCTTTCTTTCTGTCCAGGAAATCCAAATATTCCTCCACCAAAGAGTGTTCTGCGCACGCAGTGGCGTAGAAACAACTTCACACGTGGTTCCTACAGTTTCATTCCCGTTGGTGTGGATGGCCAAGTCATGGATGTCCTGGCCCAGCCTTTGGTGGGCATTAAGAACCCCAGCAAGGTGACTGTATATATATGTATACATTTTAAATGACTAACGTTTTATGAATATTATGATGTGCATTATACACCGATTAGCCATGGCATTAAAACCACTGACAGGTGAAGGGAATAATATTGTTTATCTTGTTATAGTGGTACCTGTTAAGGGCCGGGACATTATTAGACAGAAAGTCAACAGTCAGTTCTTGAAGTTAATGTGTTGAAAGCAGGTCAAATGGACAAGCATCTAGATACTTTGACAAGGACCAAACTAGCATCAGGCAGGTCTGGGGTGGGGTGTTCTGGGGTGTTCCCAGTATGCAGTGGTCAGTATCTACTAAATGTACCCCTAAGAAGGACAATCAGTGAACTGGTTTATGGGAGCCCAAGAGTCATTGAAGCGATCCATGGAAGCCCCATCTCACAGCTTACAGAACTTGGTGCCAGATACTACAGGACGCCCTCAGAGGTCTTGTGGAGTCCATGCCTCAGTGGATTAGAGCTGTTTTGGGGGCACGAGGGGGACCTACTCAATATTATGGCTGATCGGTGTAACTGTAGTAATAATAATACAGATGTATTGATAGATTTAGGGATTTTTCAGAACGTACACAGTACAGGTCATGTTCTTTTGCAAATATAAGTATGTATGTACACCTTTTGCCTAAAAATAATATAATTGAATATAATTAGATTATTTGTGCTTCAGGATCTTCAGGTTCTGTTTTCTGGAGAGGCGACCATAAAGACAATGTACAGCACAGTGCAGGGAGCTTTCCTCTCTGGACACAGAGAAGCAGCGAGACTGGCAAAGCGTTATGGCAGAACAGCGCCCCCTGCAGTTCACTGTAACACTCAGGATTAAAGCAAAATCCATTCCTCTTGTTCAGGGACTCATTCCACAGTGTCTTTCTTTTACTAACAATTCTAGAAGCGCATAATTTATTTGCGTTTTTTATGTTTTTTGTGTTTTTTATGATTAAGCAGTGCAGTCTTACACAATCATACACATGGAAAACGTACATGCCGATTGTAAATTAATTTCTGATATGATGTCATTTTCAGATTTCAGAAGTGTAATGATCTGATCATTAAGCCTATGCCAAATGGTAGAGTATGTACTCACACTGACTCTTGCTTTGCACAACCTTTTGCTTACCAAATGAATATTTTTGAAGAAACAGGAGATTGTATTCTGTGCTTTTCATTATTCAATCCTGTTTCTCCACCATTTATATTGTTTATTTCAAGGTAGACATTAATGTTAATGACACAATAACTCAAACAATAACTCATTTGTACATGACAACAGTATTAATCATTTCATCTGAATGGAACAGCTAACCTGTGAAATATGGATGTAAATAGTAATAAAACACTACACTAAAAACTGCCTGTTTGTCCAGCTTAGTTCCATATCCAAAAGTTTGGGTTCCCTGGTAAAAAAAAAAAAAAAGTTTGATTGTCTTTGTGGAAATAAGTGAATAAATCCTAATAAAAAAGTGAATAAATAAAATGATTTTTTTTGCACTTTTTAGAGCACATTTGCTATTTTTTAATTTTTAATTTTTTTTTTACATTTTGTTAACGTTTAGAAATATAATTCGTCTAAACAGTGCATATACAGTCGTGCAAAATATGGGCACCTCTGGTCAAATTACATGTTGGTTTTGTTGAGAAACACATTTACACACAATAATCACATTATTCGAGCATAATCACAGTTTAATCTTATAATTAAACCTATAAAAAAACAACATAGCAAAGTCATGCAATGCATTTAATGTGCCTCTACGTTTCTACATGCATTGAAGTTGTAAAAGTGTGACAGTGTAAACGCGATCTTTCTAAATCTGTAACTATGTGTAAAACAACAAGGCTGTTTACACACTGCGCCGCAATTCAGATTTCCACTGAATGGATGAACAGAGTTACTGTTTAGTGGCATTTTAATAAATAGACAGGAGAGGATGGAGGAACCACATCCCGCGACGCGTTTCTGGTCGGTAGAAATTACACGAGCACCTCGCACGCTGTGTGCTGTGTGCTGTATGATGACCTTTTCCATCCTCTGCTGGTAGCTAACTGTTGGATGGGGTTGTTTAGACAGCAGTAGTGCAGAAGTCAAGCTGATGATCTGAAAATGGCTCTGCAGAAAGTGTTGATTAATGGCAGCGGTTTGTTCAGGTGAGTGATTAAACACTTAGCTTAGCGCGGATCAGCGGTGTAGCTTAGTTATAGCCAGTGAACGAACTGGCGAGTACAGCCTCAATAAAGGCTTACAAACCTACATTCATGAACCCAGAAATGGCTAATAAGTGACTGTTTTGCGTATATTATAAATGCTTCATGTTATCCAGGATAACTTGACACCAAGGCAGCCAGAAAATAAATACATAAACCGTTCCCTCATTTTAACATCTAAAAAATATTTAAATATATTTTGCCTTGTTTAACAGTCTGTTTCTACGGTTTAATAAAGTGTAACAATATATTTCCACAATTTAATAAATTGTTTCCTAAATTTAACAATCCATTCCCTCGTTCATTGTTGCTGTAAGTTGCTTGTTGCTGTAGTTAAACTGAGGGAACAGTTATAAAATTGAGGGAATACTTTATGATGTTGAGGAAATGGTTTATTCAATCAAGAGAACATCAATATCAACATATCATTTGATATTTGATATCATTTGAAACCTCTGGGTCTCTGTACATTTGAGTGTAATGGGTCTCATGCAGCTGGTTTAGTTAACATGTTGTTCTTCTCACTTTTTGAATGTAAAACTGTGCAAGCATGTACACATGTAAACACACTAATCACTCCCCAGCCCATCAAGTCATGGGCCGACTGGTAAAACAGCCTATTTTTCATCCTCCATCAGTACAGCTCTGTCCATTGATGTTGAAGCTAAAATTAGTTTGTTTTTGTTTTTGTTTTTTTATGAGGGACAGCAGAACGGGAAGAGGCCATACTGTGTGTGTATATATATATATATATATATATATATATATATATATATAGTCACAACAAAACACTGTGCCTAAGTAATAAATAAAAGTTGGAAAATGGATTATGACACAAACTAGTAGAAGTGTCACAAACAGTGTTTCATCAAAGTACATTATCTTGTTTCTCTAAATACGATGTTTATTTTTTTGTTTTTTTGTTGTAGGTGTCTTCAGGACGTTGTCTCCCAGAGGTGTCTAGTTGCTGCTTCCTCATTTCACATCACACACACTCAGTCAAACTCCAACAGAACCTCAGTGGTGCGTCATGGCAGACAGAAATATGAGCGGATGTATCCAGTCTTGCTGGTGCATCCGGATGGGTCTACCATCAACATCAGATACAGGGAGCCTAAAAGAATAGTAATGGTTAGTATGATGCTTTCATTTATATCTGTACATTCATTTACACAGGACTGAAACAAGTACAGAGAAACTCAACTCGGAGTACTTATAAAAAGTCGAATGAGTGAAAGTAAAAATATGGAGCCAAAACACAGTTTTAATGGTTGTATAAAAGTATTGCAGTTTAAATACACTCCAGCATATAACATACTATAAATTTAATTGGATGTTTTCAGGAACAATGATGTTACATGTAAGAAAACTGAAGCAATTGGAAAACAAAATACAAAAAATTGTTACAAGTACTTTGGAGGTCTAATAAAATTGTGTAAAGAATAGAATGCAGTCTTTGAGTGTTTAAATGGTTCTTTACAAGCTAAAGAGCACTTTTCAGTACTATATAGATATGTAGTATAGTACTACTATATAGTAATATGTGTCAAGATCTTCCAAAGTAATGCTCACCTCTAGTACAGAAGTGCGTTCTGTGTATACGCATGCTTTCTTCCAGTCATGTTTCTTTGCTCATTTTTCCCCCCACCAGATGCCTGTGGACATTAGCACTCTCTCTGAGGAGGAGAGGAAGGCCAGGATGCGGAAGAGGGATCCTAAAAAGATAAGGAGGATAAAGAAGGATGACTTTGAAGATGACTTTAAAGTAGATGACTACAGCAAGTTCTGGAAGAAGACATGATTGGACTGGAAGTCCAGGTGTTAATGACTTTCTCCATTCAGCGTATTTATACTGTTTCCCATGTACAGAGCATTTCCACTGCTGTGGTTTTTCTTCATCATCTTGCCATTAAAGGTTGATGAAATCTGTGTGATTGTGGATCTCTTTCTTGGACCCCTGTTAGCTACCTTAGATAGGTGTGCTGTGCTGAATCTTAACCATATTGATGAACAACAGTATGCAATGCCATAGAAGGACATTTTAAGTGAAGGTTCTTTAAACCCTACAGGGTTCACTAGTTGAAAAGGGTCTCTATTGCAGGCATTGTAATTGCTTCTTCTATGGTTTAGTTAAAAGAACCCACTCTTTTTAAAGAGAGTAGAGTAGTGCAATGACTTGATTGATGGGCTGGGAACTCTTGGCCCAGGTCTGTGCACAGTGCATCCTCATTGGAAGGTGTTCTCAGCCGTGTTTCCGGTTTATGTATCACCAATAAGGTGAGTTCTCAACATTTTTGATAACAGCTTGAGTAATCATTGACTGAATCCATGCTCGCCTCAAAGTTCACACTCTTTCCATAGCATTTTTAAAATGACAGCTGCAGCTAAGCTCGTAACCAGCACGGCGGAGCCTGAGCCGAATGGCAAGTTTAATTTGGAGATTCCTGATGTTGTGGTGATCGTGGTCTACTTTGTGTTTGTGCTGGCTGTGGGAATATGGGTAGGTTGAACTGTCTATTGTTTCTCAGTTGAACGTGTGATTAAAATGGCAAATGCATGGTTTGGTGTTGATTTAATGTGAATGATTGATTTTTTTTTCCCCTTTGAAAGTCATCAATCAGGGCAAACCGTGGGACAGTTGGAGGATACTTTTTAGCTGGCAGATCTATGACATGGTGGCCAGTGAGTTTGCTATTCTGTTTCTATTGTAGTTATTCTGTACTATTGCCCTATAGCGCATTAGTATTTACTGATTCATCCAATTGCATTTAGTCTTATGCAAAAGTTACAGCACTCTGGGCCTAATGACATTTTTTTAAGATGTAGTGAACACAACCTCTGAGCTAATCATCCTAATCAGTCAAACACATTGTTTGTACAGTAACTCTGTCTTCCATAATAAAAAAAAAACAAAACTAAATCTAATGATCTGTGTGGCCTGTCCTAAAGTTTGGCCACCCTAAACATTGCAAAGCTTATATTATGTATTTGATTACCAAATCAGGCCTGGGCCATGTCATCTGTTATATGTAAATATAAATGGTCAGCTCAGTCAAATTCCCAAACTTTATACATCCTCTGAGTTTCAAACCTTCGACTAACTACATCTGTCTAAATATCTGAAACAGTAACCAATGCCTACAAGGCAGGAAAGCCTATGAGGAGACAGCCTGGTGTTTTCGGCTTGTGGTTTCCACAGTGCAGAGTGGTATTAATATATGGCAGTTCAGGGGATCTCAAAGACCAAGACTTTTTTACTCCTTACTTGTGGAGAACTGCTTGTAAGCTGCAAATCAATACCCCCCCATATGAATGTCAAAAACCTGCAAGAGCGTGGTGCTCCTTTCCACTGTGCAGCGTTGCTTGTACAATCATAATCTTCATGGTAGAGTCATAAGATGGACACCTTGCATCATGGTCTGAAGTATGCTACAGAACATCTAGAGAAGTCAGATGAGTTTTTAAGTGCTTTGGACTGAAGTTAAAATTGTCTTTGGCCACAATCAGCAGGGGTACATTTGGAGAATGAAAGGAACTTGCATTTCATGGAAAGAACACCCTGCCAACTGTGAATAATGGGAGTGGATCTATCATGCCTTGGGGTTGCGTTGCAGCCAGTGAACAAACTGTTGCCTTAGGAATGGTCCTTGCGGTCCCCTGACCCACATATCTTAGACTAATTGTAGACTTTATACAAGCTGTACACACAAGACTACTCAAGAATGTCAGAACTAAAGGCCTTCTGCAAAGAAGAGTGGGTGATTTTAGCAGACTAACTGTTTCAGGATTTGCTGAAAATATTGGATTTATGTTTGATTGGCTACGAGGCTGTGTTTACCACTTCACAATTAAAAAACTGTAATTTGGCCAAGGGTGTCCAAACATTCCCGTGCGCATGTGTATGTGCACAAGGAAGTATTTCTGTTTCCATTGCTCATTTTCAGGCATTCATCAGGAAGGAGGTTTTGAATATAGAGATAACACAGTTTCCTGGCATTTAGCTCCTGTTTTGATCATCTTAATGACACATGTTGAAATGCATTATACATAATAGCAATTAATAATGAGTAATACCAGCAGGATGATCATGCCTAGCTTAGACCTTTTCAGTGAGCAGACGATGAGCTTTGCAGAGAATCAGACTGTTTTAATATGTTATGTCCTGATAGATTGGTGCCTCTTTGATGTCCAGTAACGTGGGCAGTGGCTTGTTCATTGGATTAGCAGGGACTGGGGCAGCAGGGGGAATCGCCGTCGGGGGATTTGAGTGGAATGTAAGTCAATGCAACTGCTCCCCATCCTGAATAGTTTACTGCCCGACCTTATCAGAACAACATTGCTATCACTTCTACTTTAAAGGCCACAGACAGCCTTACATTTCAAAATTTGCCAACAACAGTGCAGTCTGATGAGCATTTTGTGCTCTTTATGTTTATGGTAGGCGGCATGGGTCCTCATTGCTTTAGGCTGGATTTTTGTGCCCGTGTACATTTCTGCTGGAGTGGTCACCATGCCCGAATACCTGAGGAAGAGATTTGGGGGCCAGCGCATTAGAATCTACATGAGTGTGCTGTCTCTCATTCTCTACATCTTCACCAAGATATCAGTAAGAATCTTAAGCCCTTAACCACTTCAAAGCCCAGAACACTGCTGGTGGTGTTGGGTTCAAATGACATTGGGGGTCAGTTCTACTGAACTACTGGTGTATCTTTTAAGACTTCTCTTTTTGTCTTGCTCTTTCCAGACAGATATTTTCTCTGGAGCTTTATTCATTCAGGTATCGCTGGGATGGGACCTGTACGTCTCCACTGTAGTGCTGCTTGCAGTAACAGCACTCTATACTATTGCTGGTAACTAATAAACCGTACACTGACAGCTGAAAAGACATGGATGTACTTTTATCATATATCATATACCTGTCTTTTTGGTGGAGAAACATAAAAAAACGATGTGATGTACCAACGAGACAAAGCAAGATGCCAAACAGATCATCAGGTGTTGGAGTTGGTTGAGTTCAAGTTCATGTTCAAGTTCAAGTAATGACATGA